>NW_019416333.1:563302-717387 GCF_000390285.2 Anoplophora glabripennis | reverse complement strand
GTTACCCAGTTCGAATTTCGGAAAACCTTCCAGTTTCCGAAATTGGAAACTTTTCAGTTTCCGAAATTGGAAACTGAGATGATTTTTTTCTTTTTACAGCGCGTCATCGCTGCAGTATTTGGGGGTGACTGGGAATTTCTTAACAACTCTCGGTGAAAATTTTGGAAAATTAGTTAAAAATATTTTTTCCGCGCCGCGCCTTCTGCTTCTCATGGAAGGTAGTTTGGGTACCTACCCTTGGACGTGGATTTTTACTTTAGTCGAGATTGGCTCTGCGTAGAGTGTTTGGAAACTGCTTCGTGGTTCCGAATGGAAAGTTGAGCGAAAGTTTCGCTCGGAATTTGGGATACGACAATATAGATACTTTTAATCCAAAAAAATGTCACATTTTTAAAATAAAATCCATATTATTTTTTCCCATCTAGTTTTTTCAGGAGTTGTTATAACGAAATAAAAGGAAATATTTAAAAAATATAGCAAATTGAAAGAGGTGATATTTTATATCAGTCGTTTTTCATAGGAATTCTTATTAGGTAGTTAAAATAAAAAAAGAGCAAAACTGCAGTAGTAATTTCATAGAATAAGATTCCCACTTTTTTAAGACGACAGTTTTTAAAGTATTTCTATGACATTTGATATACATGGAAGTTTTTGGAATAGCTGACGATAAACAACGACTTATTTTTTACCTAAAACACAGAAGTCGCTGGAATACTAAAACAAAAGAGTCTCTTGTTATTTTTTTGTTATATTTTTGCTATCCGAAATGTAAAGAAAACACAGGTGAAAATGGCATTCCTTTGCATATCATTTGTTCCAGAGAAAAATTTAGTTTAACTTTCTCTCTTTTCTACTGCAGTTGTGAGATACTCCCGGCTGAGTCTTTTGGAGGAATTTTAGATAATTAAACTTAAAATTGATGTTGACACAACAATTATAAATTATTGACAGAATTATTCTGTAACATATATCTACGATCTCTCTAAATACGATGCCAAACTAAACCAAAAGATGAAAAATACAATTCTCATAAAAATATCCAAAAATTTACCTCCAAAGCAGATTCATTCAGTCGCTAGACGTCAAATTTGGGGAAAAATTTAGTTTTTTCAAATAACTCTAAAAGTCTTTGTCTAATTCACTGTCATAATGATAAATTTATATTTACCAATACCAATACCAATACCAATGTCGTTGATTTTATCACACTAACCACTACATTTACTGTACCTATAGATGATTATAATATAATAATAACGATATATATGTATTTACTATTGGTATTAAGTAGCTTCAGTAGTTCAGTAGCTTTTCCTGTCCTCCTTTTTTGCAATTATTTTATGCTTTGTAGATAAGCAAATATTTAGATAATAACGTATTATTTATCTATTATTTAGGCAACAAGTAAAAACACAATGCTGACATACTTAATTATATCCATAGACTATGAGCGAATAAACTGGATTGACGGTTGCTCAATGGTTGCTTGGAAGGGATATCTGGTTTTTGAGGGAAATGTACTTATCAAAAGGTACAATCAACTTAAAATATATTATTACGTCTATCAATTATATTATACATTGGTTCAATGATTCTTTACATTTATCAGTGTTAGCAATTAACCTACTTGTAAGTTTGATATAATGAATTATTATTTTTTCTGGGTATATCTAAAAAAGCATTTTTCAAGTTGGTTTTTATTTTTAATTNCGAAATTGGAAACTGAGATGATTTTTTTCTTTTTTCTGGGTATATCGAAAAAAGCATTTTTCAAGTTGGTATTTATTTTTAATTTCTTTCAATGCTTGGATTTTTCTGCAGTTTTTCCAATTTTCTTCGAAAAGAACGGAGAAAACAGGGTTTTTGCCAATTTTGCTTGTTTTCTTTTTCTTGAATTGTCAAGTCTATAATGACACCCTATCCAAACAAATGGGCTTAAGTAGTATATCATCCTTTTAGTAAATACGTATAAATGAAAAGCAAGTTTTAATTAAAATTAACACAAGAATGGGACAGGTGTTTTTCAACAGAACAATTTTTGCCTATAATTTTGAAATCTCGTATGTCACTATTAAAATACTTTTCACAATTTTCCATCAAAAAAGTATTCGCAGTTGGCCGAAGCTTTGAATTAGAAAGGAATTTGAACAGAACATGTCTCCCACAATTTTAGGAGAACTATTTAACAAAAAAAAGTTCGTTAAAATTATGAATAAAAAAATAAATATACGGGAGAGGCTAGTCTTTTAATAGAACACAATGTATGTGAGTTCAGTTTCTTATATAAGTCGCATTTTTGTCCCAATGTTGGTCATGACATAATTTATTTTCCTGTTATTTTAGATTCTCTGCCCCAATATAGATAATATGGGGATAGAATCCAAAAGGGATAATAATAATTTAAAATAATTTCATTGATCAATGTTTCTCTGTAAATTACTATGTACTACAATTTTCATGATGGTTCTGATTCGATTATTGGCATTATCAACTAATCTAACAGAGCCATAGCATAATTTAATATCCTAATTTGCAAAAAATTTAAGGCAATCGATGCCTCTAGTATTATTGTTTATTAAACTACAAGACATTATTTACACTTACATTGCATATGCTTCTGTTCGATAACTGTTGCAATGACTAATACATTTGTTTTGAATGAAATATGTATCGTTAATTCTATTGAAGCCGGTATGGAAAAAAAATTTGATAGTAAATATCATATGTAATCTAAAAAATTGGCCCCGACATAATATGTCGTTACGCCACTGGCATATTCAAACATTTCTTTATGTAAGACACGTGCTTACCATATTCCAGTTAATTTTAAAGTCAGTGAGTTCTTCCGCTGAGCATACGACTTACGAATTGGAAATGGGCTATAGGTCAAACTGTTCAAATCACAGAAGAGTGCTATTGTTAGTCCCTTCAGATGCAGTAAGTCATGTGCTGTACTGTTGCTGTGAAAAACAAAGGTGCAGTTGAAAATACAAATATTTTGCTTTTTCTACAATTGTATCTAGTCAGTTTTAGAAAATTGGGTGATTATAAAAGCCGAAATGTATAGGGTGATTCACAAAAATGTAATATCGGGATCCCTCCTATAAAGTTTTTATCTAGGACGCTTCGTTCACTTCGTTGAAAACATATAGGGTGTTAAACTTCAAAAAATATTTTTAATTTTTTTAAATAATTTAAAAACTAGTAAGTGAAATAATTTGAAATTGGGCACATGTATTTATGTAAACATTATTTGAGGGCTTTTCCTAAAATTTACATCTTACATGCGGTGGCAATTTTTTTTTAAATAAAATAGATGCCACTACTTTACGGTAACAATCATAATATTTTCGGATTCGTCTTTCTATTTTCTACAAATTACTATTCTCTTATGTTTTTCGAAGAAAGCCTTTCGAATAAAACTTAAAAAACGAGCTGAGAACACACTTCAATATTCGAATATAATGCTTTTTAAAATTACATACAGTAGTGGGCTGCGATAGCAACTTTGGCATTCTGAGCAATTGGAAGAAAGAATAAATAACGCTTTTCATCAGTTTCAAGCAACAATAAATTTCGAACAAATTACATTTTCGTTACTAAAAAGATGTTGGGCCTGTGTTCGTGGAAATGGAGATATTTTTGAACATTTACTCAAATAAAATCATTAAAATGACTAATGTTATTAATTTCTTCATTCGAATAAATAACCGAATGATTAGTGCTTGTCATGTCATTTAAGTAAAAATGTTTTCTGTTGGTTTTTTAAGTTTTATTCGAAAATCAGGCTTTTTTCGAAAAACATAAGAGAATAGTAATTTATAGAAAATTGAAAGACGAATCCGAAAATATTATGGTTGTTATGTAAAGCAGTGGCGTACTATTTTATTTAGAAAAATATTCCATCGATGCCCTATATCTCCGCCACTGGAGCAAGTAAATTTTAGGAAAAACCTTCAGATTTTGGACAATGTTTACATAAAGACATGTGCCCAATTTCAAATTATTTCACCAACTAGTTTTTAAATTATTTAAATAAATTAAAAACATGTTTTGAAGTTTAACACCCCGTATCTTTTCAACGAAGCGTCCTAAGTCAAAACTTATAGGAAAGACTCCCCTTAAAATTCACCAAAGAATACGAGGTTTCATTTTTGGTCACCATTTGTGAATCAGTCTGTATATTCCCAAATGTATATTGTAGTATAACAACCCTAGGTTCGACAAAAAAATAAGTAAACGTAGTTGTGGCCAAAAATATGTGATCGTCATAAGGACTACCTACGTTGTGGGTGGATGATCTTCACGTAGGAGTTCTAGATCTCCGACCAATACCGTTTCAAATGAGACATGCTTCTTTGACACACGTCGTTCTGTATAGAGTACACACTTCTAAGCATGACTTTGACCAAACCAAATCTCGACAGGAACAATAAGAGGCGGTCAGTAGACGCATCCGTTACCTCAGCAATGGTAACCATAGGAAGAGGTGGCTTAAATGCTGCTACTGGTCCTTTAACTGGCTGACTCGGTCGCCCCTCGCTGGAAATGCCTACTCTGCCTCTGGGTTCGTTAGGAGTACTGAAGTTGTTACTAATGCGGTCCTGGCTGAGACTGCTTTTAAGCTACTGCTGTGGCTGTTGCTGCTGTGGCTGTTGCTGCTGGTGCTGGTGCAGTTGCCGCTCTTACTTTTGCTACTGCTCCTGCTACTGCTCCTGCTACGACTCCTGCTACTGCTACTGCTGCTAGACACAAAAAAAATACAGCAGTATCATGCTATAACATAAACATCCAAACATCCCCATAAAGCTTTCACTGTACAGCGCCTATCCTGGTCACGGCACCATTCTGTAGTATAACAACCCTAGGTTCGACAAAAAATAAGTAAACGTAGTTGTGGCCAAAAATATGTGATCGTCATAAGGACTACCTACGTTGTGTGTATCTATTTTTTTAATTTACCGGAAGGCGCTGGCTACTAACTTTGTAGAGGGGATGTATGGTTTAATTATATAAAACAAAAGCAGAGTAAATACACCTAACCTTTATTTACATACAATTCAAATTAAACATGTGACAAATAGAAAGAACAACAAAAACATTAACAACCATTTAACATAAAAGGAGAGTGCCAGGCTCACCTAGAGCTCCTGTGGGGAAAGAGCATGGCAGAGAAACCCACGATCGTTGCTCTTACCACCCAAATATAAATACAAAACAACCGCTAACCAAAGGCATAAATTAAGAACCTTTGCTAATGATAAATAAGACCTGTCTCATTTAATGTGTCACTAAATGTCATCTGTTACCTCATATTAGTCATACACACTTCCAAGTAAAACTGAAGAGGTTTGGTGTTAGTTAGCCGGCAGAGCCGGAAGGTACTGGAGTCCCATACGGGAGGCAATCCAGCTATAGTTGAGATTTCGGAAGATCCTTCATAACACTGGAGTCCCATACGGGAGGCAATCGAGCTTAATCCAGATTCGTTCCGCACGGGCGAAAATGTTAGTAAACTCAACAAGGCTCGTATAGACGTATGACATAAAGTGAGCACAAGAAATCAAAGAACAACCTAATCATGATAAAACAAGTTAAATGTGAAACAAAGAAGTCGTTAATGCAATATCTGGGCAGTCACGACAATATACATATTTTAACATGTAATAAATAATGAGCAATCTATAATAATAATTGTAACAATTTTATCTTAGAAAAATATACGCCCCTGAGCGTAAGACAATGAAGGCTAAACATATACAGAATTATTATCATGAAACATCTATATTTTACGTATAACGTAATCGTGGCAAAAACAAGTTAGATGTGAAACAAAGAAGTCGTTATTGTAATGTCTGGCAATCAGGACAATACATATATTTTTAACATGAAATAAATAATGGGCAAACTTTAAGTATAATTATAACAATTTTACCTTGGAAAAATATATGCCCTTGAGCATAAAGCAATGGAAGCTAAACTTACAAAGAATTATTATCATGAAACATCTATAATCATCACAATCATAAGATTATATAGAACAATTAACAACAAAGTACTTAAAGAATATTACCTGCTAACTAATGACACTTTAACCAATTAACTTTTCACTACTTTGACACACTGCCCGCCGATCGTCTTACTGCCGATCTCTACACTGTTCGCACTTCAACTGACTATCTTCCACTAACTATTTAGGCTTCCTTCCAGAATTTCCTACCTAAGTGCTTGTTTTTTGTGCTTCCTTCTATCGACCGTTAATATTACTTTTTCATTGTTATACAACACCCATGTAGCAGGTGACGTGGAAGTTGATAAGATAAGTACGGTTTTGCACAATATTGCAGTTATTCATAAAAAATAATGGCTTCGCTGTAATTACCTGTACCACTATTTTTTTAACACTTGTAAATTCTTAAAATTATTTTAGTTATCAAAAAACTTTCACATCCCAAAAATAGTTAAAATCGATGGGGTCGTTCTCCAGGAAATAAGCAATTTAGGGTGTTACGAATTAGTAGGTCTGGCCTAAAATAATGGGACTTTTCTTATGTCACTTTTAATTTCGGAACCCCATTTTCAAAATACAAGGTATTAAAATCAAAATTTTAAAAATATCTAATTTTTATTGATAGTTTCTGTAATTTTATTAGATAGATATTTGTATGAAATTTGGCAGAAATTTTTATTTTAAGTAGGCACATTTTTTGTGTAATTTTGGTCTAAAATATCACGAAAGGAGGGTTATAGTATTTACCCACAGATCCCCGCAATTTTTGTTGAGTACGCTTATGATTTGAAAATATGTTTTTTTAGATAGAGCTTGTTTTTATTCTATTATTTTAATTCTTATAAGTAGACTTAATGCACGTGCATTAAGTAATTGTATTCGCTGTGTGTATTTAATTAACTATTTATAAATAGTAACATAATTTACATTAACAACTATTAGTTGTGGGGAAAAGTGAAGTAAAATGCCAAAAGAGAAAAAAAAGCTTAGCCTTGCTCTTTGGTGTAGTACCATGTTGCGACATATTTTCTGTAAACATATTAATATCGCACTCAGCCTACTTATAAAATTTTGATTTGGGACTTCGTTTACGAGATACTTATTGCACTTTTTTGGATGTGTTAGGTTTGTCACAAATTACATATAATATAAATTAAATGATCATTCCATTTTATTCAGTAAATTGGAATAAACAAAACGGCACAACTAACAACAAATAGTAAAAGACAAATTCACTTAAATAAATTAAACTAAATGTTCAATATGTATACTACCTTCATGAATACATACTCGGCTTGTTTTAATGTAACGTGTTCGAGGTCTGTTCAAAAAATAACCCAACTCTATTTTTTAAACTTTACTAAGTATTAATTTTATACATTATTGGTCTCCTTCGAAGTACTCCCCTACCCTATTCATACACTTTTCCCAGTGGTGTTTCTATTTCGTGGGGCAGTCCTGAATAGCTTCCTTTGAAATAGCATTAAAGTCTGTGACGAATTTGCTTTGATGTCTGATTTCTATTGTTCGGTCATCAAACGAGGAACAGATTTTGCTCCAACTCGATGCATGTTCAATATTTCAGTGAAAATTTCATGGCATGACCCAACTAAGATGCCAACCTCTTCTGCAATTTCTATGACAATCAATCGGCGATTAGCATGCACCAGATCTTTGACTTTCTGAACTTGGGAGTCATCATACTAAACTAACGTGCTCTTCAAACGATAATCTAGTATCGAATACAACACCAAGGTCAGGAAATTGCGTAACTCTATTTAAAAAAGATTCACGAATTTTATAATCAAAATCTAGAATAGTTTTGCGTCAACTGTAAGACATAATTTTATATTTACTTACATTCAGAGGTAGAGTATCACATGAACACCAATTGTGTAATCTATCAAGATTATCCTGTAATGTAGTACAATCAGTAGAGAATTTAACTTCCAAGAACAACTTCAGGTCGTCCACATAGAGTAAATAGTTGACATCGAGGCATTCAGTTCAGTCATTAATAAAAATAATAAATAACAGTGGTCCCAGGATTGACCCTTGCAGAACTCCTGAAGATTCATGGAACTTACATGATTCAAAGCCTCGGTAGGTACTGCACAAATTAGTACCTATTACTAAAATAGGATTTAAATAGACATAATAGAGCAGGGGATATACCGTATGACTCCAATTTCAATGTTAATAAATTATGATCAAGCCGATCGAAAGCTTTGGAAAAATAGGTATACACAATCAACATGATTTGCTGCATCCAAAGCTTCAGCAATAAATTGGGTTTTCTCAACTAGATTTGAGGTAGTTGAACGACCACTCATAAATTCATGTTGGTACGAAGATATTGATTTTTCAATATGAAAATAAAGTCTATAGTGTAAAATTATTTCTAGGATTTTTGGAAAGCCATTTACAATAGCTATGGGCGGATAATTAGTTATGTCGTTCTCAATACTTTTTTTATAAACGAGGCATATTCGCGACTCTTTCTATACTTGTAGATATTCTTTATATGTAATTATAGAATTGAATATGATTTTTAAAGGTTTTGCAAAAATTGTTTTGCAGTCTTTTATTAAGAATGCAGGAATTAAATCAAGTCCAATTGCCTATAATAAATAGCCTTATGGTACTAAAATACAACATCATATGTATCTATTATGACATGCCAGCAGATAAAATAAGTTTTATTTAGTTAAATACAGGAAAAATGACTTGTTTAAAATTTGTAAAACTTTGACAACTTACATATTGCTCGTACGGTAATTCCATTTATCATACAATAAAAATAAACTTAATTATAACTAAATTACAATCATTAAATTTTCATGACAATATTCCATAAATATTTTCTACTAAGTTCCACGAATAATAATTTTATTTATAATAGTTTTCATCACATTTTACAGTTTAAAAATCTTGTCCATCACAAACTTTGTAATAACAGACTAAAAAAAATACATTCGCAATTATATCTGCTATAATTAAGTTATTTGACTGTTTTTATCTCTTCGTAGCCACTGATTGACTTAGGCTTTTAACTAAATTGTAAAAATTAGAAACTTCCGACATTTGCTGACGGAACTATTAAATTATTTAGATACATGAATGTCGTCTTTTTTCTCTTAAACTAAGACATTTATTCGTCTCTCAACAACGTTAATTATATTGCTGTTTCAATTAGATTAGTTGAATAGTTAAATTCGATGGCCTGACCGTAAAAACAGTATCTTTCAAGGCAACGATAAAGCCTGTGGTTAGATATCTACAGGAATGTTTAATCTGGTCAAATTTTCAGGAAGTGCCTCTCGTTGGTACGATATACCTATAGTATTTTCATTTTCAAGATAGAGTGAAAATAAACAAATACACGCACGTTTCACGTGTTCAGCATAAATCGTAAAATTGAACAGGGGCGGACTTAAAACTAACTAGGTATGAATAAAATAAAACAACAATATTTTACTTTGTAATTCGTAATTTGCCGAAAGTAGATATCCAAAATATATACTGAATAATAATATCTAATAATAAATTTAAAAAACTTAACAATATTCCCTATTGTAAAAAAGAACTCAATTTGAAAAAAAAAGAAACTCTTCCGATGAACTGGAAGTATTGTCATCACCTATATTAATAATAAGACGCTCTACTTGTGTCAGTTGTGTCTCAATAATATTATCCAGGTTCCACATTTCAACTTCCACTTTTTGTTTTACATGCCCAATACATTTTTGCCATTTTTCCGGTGTAATGTTCTGTAACGCATTATTTACTTAACTTAATTTAGTACTTAATTTAGTAACGAGATATCGAAACTAAAATAGCAATTCAAAATCCGACCCTGACCACTACCGTCTACAGCTACCTCCCACTTCTTCATGCAGTTTATGGCTGATCAGCCAATAAGAATGCGATGAGGAAGGAGGCTCGATCTGATCACGTGAATAGCATGCACCAGTCTATGTTTACATTTACTCTATCTTGAAATTGAAAATACTATAGTGCCACAATAGAATAATATATTGATTACGTGGTATAAAACTAAACAACTAAAATAAAATTGTCGTTAATGGTACAATACCGGTTGGGGCAAATAGCTTAGTTGTTTCTCGCAGCACTGACAAGTCAAACATTGTGTTACGCCCTCTGTGGGTGGCAGTCGTGCAATAAAGTACCTGCAGTTAGCAGTTCGCTTCCTACTGTAGCCATTTGAATGGCACAGTTGGGAGTCCGCACGACAGATGGAGCCATTGGCTCCCGCGTACATTGCAGAAATATGATTTTTTTCGAAATTTAGGGCCCCACTTTGGGGGCTAATAACTTCTCAGGGGTGCAACTTTGTATATAGGTAATTTTGGTTAAATTACAATATTTTGGACACCCCTATATGCACCTGCCCTGTGTAGGTTCTTATGCGGGACAACCTGTATTATTTTCAGCTTAATTTCGTTACTGTTTTTGATTTATTTAAGATATCTAACACAAATTGGGTTGATGAAGCGGGTGAATAAGAAAAAACAAACTATATTTTGTTTATAATTTTAAAATTTGTTAATGTTTTACCTTTCCAAAATAGGAGCGGAATATAGTTCACCTAAACTAGATCAGTGTCAGAGGATACAGAGATTCACAATCTAAAAACAGTACTTTAAAAAAATAGTAACAAACACTTTTCATTTAGAACTTGACTCTAGACATCTTCAGACACACTCTAGACACTTCTTGATTCCTGTAAACACTTCTAGTATCTCTTGTTGACCTACCTTCAGGTACCTATTGACACCTCTAAATACCTTTAGACACTTCTAGACACCTTTAGACACCTCTAGACATCTCTAGACACCTCTATACACCTCTCGACTCCTGTAAACACCTCTAGCACCTCTTGACACCTTTAAACATCTAGACACCTCGGGACATCTTTAGATACTTCTAGACACCTCTTGATTCCTGTAGACACCTCTAGACACCTCAACGCCTCTACACCCCTCCTCATATACACACATACATTCATACAACGTTGCCCTGAAAGCAAATATCTACATTCTGTGATAAATAAAGCAATAAATTGGAACTATTACTTAGAACATTTTATAGATTACAGAAAACCTACAAACTTTGCCATCTATTTCTCCGTAAAACACCCATATTTTAAATAATATGACATATGCTATGAGTAATCCATCCTAATTGTGTGCTGAATTACAATGTTCTAACTAATCATTCCTTTATCTGTCGATGACCGACATTGTTCTTCAACTTTACATAAAACTTAGGACGTTATAGATAGATCGCTATGTGTCTATGTCTGCACTGCAAAATTTATTGTACCTATATTATTGCACCTCCGTATTCTTCGTACAAAATTGCGCTAATAGCTTATAAATAGTTTAGCCGACCTTCACGATTCCGATTTAAATTAGTGGGAGAAAATATGAGACATTAATATGCGTAGTCCAGAAACTTTACGGAAAGATCCCACGCGATACTATTCAAAGTGAAATGAAATTGTTGTAATAAACATTCTTGCAATGAACCCTGAACCTATAAAAGGCGCTAGAAAACAAAACTTTCCTGCAGACATTTTCGCCATAATTTTTTAATAACGACGCTAGAGAGTAACACATAACAGACGTCTTATACCGAGAGCTCGTTTTGCTAATTAAACCAGATGATCTAGGTTAACTTAAGAGATACGAGATCGGTCAAGTCAAGTATTCTTCGAATGAATTCGTTGGCAGTTTGAAGTAGTCGTAATCTCGCTCTGCTTAGATTAAAATTGCATTTTTTGAAAATTGTTAGATAATGTTGACTTTTTTATTGTTTCCAAAACGATATTTTTGTTAACTGGAACGAGATACTTTTTTTGTTCAGAATAAAAAAGTCTTTTTCATTCTGCTATTGATTATTGATTTAATTGGACAAATTTCTTCAACAATACGACTATTTATTATCTAAAACTAATCAACAATCATTATTTTCTTTCTTAGAAAGTTCCAAGTGCTACAGTGTGAATCAAGTTAGTTCGAATGTGGAGACAAAATAGACATATTTTACTCTGCAGTTTCAATTATGGTGCAAGGATTATTTTTGGATGAATCACCAAGTACCGATGCTGAGGGATCAAATGAATCAGAAACTTCAACCACATTCAAAGATTTCTATTTAAATCTTAAATTTGATTCTCAATGCACTTTTCCGTCACTGATGTACACTCCCAATGCTTATACCTGTTGATGGAAGTAATGTTTACCTCAGAATCAACAAAATCGTCACAGAAGAGCAATCGCTGCGGCAATTACAAATATGCAAATAGTATGGTGTGCCTACGGACATGTGATGACGTCACTTGAGAGCAAGACAGATGAAATCATCGCATTTATTGGCATAAAAACGCAATTTTCTGTCGTTTTTCAAATAATCTAGAATTGTTGCAGCGTAAACATCTTTACATAAATTTCAAACTTGACACGATATTTAAGGTTAGGTTCAGGTTTAAACTCCACACACTGACTTTTTAAATACGATTCATGCCATATGTAATTGTGGAAAATACAGGTTTCAATTGAAGTTGTCTGTTTATACAATATAATATATTGCTAGTACGGTGTTAGTATAGTAAACTTTGACGTTTGAGCTGGTCTTAGATGACGTCATGGGTAGAGAGAACAAAATTTAACCGGCTGGCGAGCATATCATACCATTTTCACACTACTGTTTGGAGTACCTAACAGCTGAACATTAAAAAAAAATAAACAGACATTTTTAGTTTTACGTTAAAGTTTGTTTTGGCGAATTATACGTTTTCAAATTCCGCAACATTGCCCTAATTGGATCGACATTATATCTTCTAGATAACGAAATCCTTGAGGTCGACGGATGTCCGATATATCGGATATCATTTAAATATCTACGCGTCTGTTTTAAGAAAGTTATGTTTGACGACATTTTTAGAAGAAAATTGATTATGCAAGACAAAGCCTAGGGTTTCCAACTGTTCTAAATTTCGTTGGACGTCCACCATTTGAGCTAATTTTTCATTAGTTACCCTGCGTCCTGCTATGACTTTTTGCAAGACACCAAATGTCCTTAATTTTACACCTTATAAATTTTCCCAAAATAAACAGTATTTTTGCACAATCCGGCAATCGCGTAAATAAATGCGTAAAAAAAAATTGTCATAATATAGGTACTCGATAATAATGTCCCACTAAAGTCGGCGAGGTACGATATTAGGGAAAATATGGGCCCTAGAACTTCGGGGAAAAAAATTTGATTAATAAATCGACCAAAGAAATCGCAGGAAATAGTTTTCAAGTTCATAGCTCGGTTACTAGGGGGCGCAATCTACATACGAAAACATAGAGTTAAATTTTTCTCAAAAATGTTTCTTATTCAGGTATATTAAATAGTACAAATATCTCTCAACAGAAAGGGTGGGGGTAGCCCCAATGTCTGATCAGAAAAATGCAGTTTTTTAAGGATTGTCTCATCAAAAGCCCATTATTAACAAAAAAACTTGCAAAATACTGCGAACTTAGTTAGTATTTTCTTGTTATTTGACCCATTTTAAGAAGAAAATGTCTCTTGCAATTTCTTTGTTAAACTCATAGTTTTCGAGATAAACGCCGTTGAAAACTCGAAAAATGCAATTTTTGCGATTTTCAATTGTTAATAACTTTTGATTGAATAGGTATTTTGTAATTCTGATGACGGCGTTTGAAAGTTCACGTTAAATACTACAAATTATGAGTAATTGCAGTGTGAAAATTTGTGTTTTCCATTGTTATTTGAAGCTATAAACAAATAGCGATTGAGCGTTCAGAAGGGTGCGCCGCCATGTATGTTGAGAGAGCGGTTGCCTTCTTACAGGCGTTTAATAAACGATCTTGACGCGTACTCTTCATTTCTAGACCAAAGAAACGATGAAAACTGAACGAAACATTAACAATTTAATGAAAATTAGTAATATTACAATAATTAATATTATTATAAGTTTAAAAAATAATACCTAAATTATACGATGTTACGCTTTTAATATAAGTAAGTATAAACTTTTTTATTATCGTTTATAAATAAAACTAATATAATTTCGCTAATTTTTTTCATATAAATCGTATAATAATGTTTACAAAGCAAATTAGAATTAACCATACAAACATTATATCTTTGATATTTGAATTTTTCGCGCCTTTTTAATGCATTTTGTTTTAAACAATTGTCATTTATTTTTAAAACTTGTTTGTTGTCGCCCTTCAAAATTGCACTGAAGATGTAGAATTATTAACGTTCATGTTACAAGATGAATAGCTTAATTAAATCAGATCTTTGCATTATTTAAAAAGAAAATACTTTTAATTATTGTAATACTGCAATTTTCATTAAATAAATTGTTAATGTTTCGTTCAGTTTCCATCGTTTCTTTGGTCTAGAAATGAAGAGTAAGCGTCAAGATCGTGTATTAAACGCCTGTAAGAAGGCAACCGCTCTCTTACATACATGGCGGCGCACCCTTCTGAACGCTCAGTCGCTATTTGTTTATAGCTTCAAATAACAGTGGAAAAAACATATTTTCACACTGCAATTACTCATAATTTGTAGTATTTAACGTGAACTCTCAAACGACGTCATCAGAATTACAAAATCCCTATTCAATCAAAAGTTATTAACAATTGAAAATCGAAAAAATTGCATTTTTCGAATTTTTAACGGCGTTTATCTCGAAAACTATGCGTTTAACAAAAAAATTGTTAGAGACATTTTCTTCTTAAAATGGGTCAAAGAACAAGAAAATACTTTCGCTAACTAAGTTCGCAGTATTTTGCAAGTTTTTTGTTAATAAAAACTTATCGACATCCGGGCAAACTTCTACCCAAAAAATTCGTGTTTTGCAGCTCAAAATACACAAAAAACACTTGGGTAACTTCATCTAAATGAAGGAGGAAATTGGGACCTCCCTGGCTACAGGACTACATGTCATTTACCTCAATATGAATCTTATATGTGGCGTTATTTCAAAAGAATGCCGTTTTATAGATTTTTCTCAAAAATTTTAAATGCAATGCTACAGTTTTCTTTACATAAATGAATTCAGCACAAAAATTGATGAATGTAGTATAAGTTTGAAACTTTTAAATAAAATGTTATTTATTTATTGGCGCTATTTATCCAAGTTTAGTTTCACGTTTTCTTAAAAAAGTGAAATAGCAGGATAAAACTTTTTATAGATTTATTTGAAGAGCATAAAAATACCTACATTTTGACGCCAAAAAGGGTTGGATATCTTATTTTGTTATCAAGTTATTCGCAAATTAGTGAGCAAAAAATAAATAATGATAATGAATTGCGGAACACGACGCTAACGAAAAGACATTTAATTACCAAAACAAAATACGTTTATAAAAGAACCTACCTAAATCCACGCAAATGATGTTTTGATATGTAGATTGCGCCCCCTAGCGTCCGAGCTACGAACTTGAAAACTATTTCCAGCGATTTCTCTGGGTCGATTTATTCATCAAATTTTTTCCCTAAGCTTTAGGGCCTATACTTTCTCTAATATCGTACCTCTTCGACCTTATTGGGACACCCTGTATATAACTAAAATCTTTTTGAATTTTTTATTTAGTTTGTTACATTATGCACACTTTAATATTTATATTTTTACATTTTTAACAAAGAACGTATTGTTTTAGGTATTTGTATTTTATTGAGTTTATTGCCTATTTTGTGGTAAGTTAAGATTAACGGAAAAAAATGTAATTTCAGTGCATTCATGTTTTATTTTTAACTAAAAATATATAGTTTTGGCTGTTTCATAAGAAAAATAAAAAATTTCTTTCATTTGTGGCCTTTGTTCTGAATTTTTAGCTGCTTTGTCCAGAAAATAAGAAATTAAATTTTGGCAATGCTAATAAAAACAACTTTAAACTTTGAAACGGAGTCCCCATGCGCAGTTACATTCAATTCGCAACAATATTATCAAGTTCGCTTGCTTACATCTCAATTTGTCAATTTGTTGCATTTAACAATAAGGATAAATAGATCACTTGATACAATATAGTGTTGTCATACCGCGCATATTAGCTCTGATATCATCCGAAGTAGGAGTTACACACTGTGTAGGAGTTAATTTATTAATATTATTGTCCTATGCGTATCTGCAACGCGACTTTGACAATTGAATAAACATGAATGAATAATTAATAAGTTTATTTATAAATAGGTTACGGTCAGGCTGTTTACAAAATATTTAAAAATAGTAAGAATATCTGGATGATATACGTTATAAAAATTTAAATTTTGATTCTCTTTAGTTATACACTTACTTGCACATTTCCTTCTGACTCAGACAAAAATGTTGGATATTTCAAACCTGAACGATGGAATTCTGAATAACGTACCCAATTGTCAAAAACATTCTTGAAAATAAAAAAATTAAGGACTATGACATTTGTTTTTTTTTAAAATATGTACTTTACTATATTTTACTTTGTTTTGCTAAATTCGAATCCGAGGTTTAAATTTATCAATTGCCCTGGTTTTCGAGATATCCTAACCTAAAAGTGCCAATATCGCGATTTTTGACGTATTTGAGGTTATGTTACATCGAAAGGTAGGTACATTTTTTTGTTGAAGCTATTAATGGGGTCTTAAAGTACTATACTGTAATGAAATCAAATTTAAGCAACGAATTTTTAAAGTGAAAATTGTAGAGTACAAACAAAATAAGTATTTGGTATTGTAACAGGTAAAAATAGGAGAATTGTTAACAGGAACAATTTATAATCAAAGAATACATAATTAAAGAAAAAGATAAACCTAGTGTCATACATAATATCAAAACAAAACTAAAATTCCAAATTTTAAGTTAGAACATATCAATTACACTAAAGAATATAATTCAAAGAAATATAATCATTTGAAATAAAATTCCATATATCAATAAGTTAAAATGTCATTTAAATGACAGTTGTAAAGATGGCTTCACAAGGTGACAGATAATAAACCGAAATCTAAAATAAAAATTATTAATTTAAAACAATATTTGACAAAAGACCACAGAGAAAAATATAAATAACCATTGTAAATCTATTAGATAATAAATGTGAGGTGCTGTGAAGTGCAACGAATAAAATTCAAGAAAAGAAGCAAGAATTGAGTAGATGGACCTTAACAAAATAAGGATATCAAGTACCATGGAAAGAACAAAGGAAGGACGAAGATAGTAATTAGTTACGAATATTTGGAGAGTATCGGAGGAAACTTAAAATTATTCTAACGTTTTCAGAAGCCAAATTTGTCAAATATTCAACCAGAAGTCCCTTCGATATCCAGACAAGATAGCAGTGAGTAATTCCAGTCCTGATAAGACAGAGAGAGGCCAAAAGAGAAACCAAAGCGGTACCAGACAGCAGAGAGGAATCTCATGCAGAGATCCAGTCCTGACAAGGCAGCAAGGGATCAAAACCAGTTAGGTGACCAGAAGGACTATGTATTAATATTTATTAATTCCATTTAGGTAGAAAGAGGGCACTTGAAAAAGCGATTCTCAAAATGCAGAAACGGGCTATATTTACGAGTTGGTTTATGTCAAAAGTGATGTTATATCAAGAAAAAAATATATTTCTTTGAGATTACATTATTTAATAATTTCAACGTGTCAGGTATGTTTTTTTAAATTAATAATATTTAGATATATCATTTCTAATTTTTTATTTCAATTAATTATTAATTAATCAGTTATGGATTTTGTCTATGATTTTAAATATACAAGGTGACTCACAGAGGGGACCAAAAATGAGACCCCGTATTCTTTGGTGAATTTTAAGGGAAGTTGTTTTTTAAATTTTACTCAAAATTCAGGTTTTTTTCGAAAAACATAAGAGAGTAGTAATTTGTAGACAATTGTAGACAAATCCAAAAATATCATGATTGTTACCGTAAAGCAGTGGCGTACTATTTTATTCAGAACAGTATGCCAACGATACCCTGTATCTCCGCCACTGGAGCATCTTTAGGAAAAGATTTTGGACAATGTTTACATACATACTTGTGCCTCATTTCAAATTATTTCCCTTACTAGTTTTTAAATTACTTTAAAAAAATTAAAAAATATTTTTTTCCATGTATCTTTTTACCGAAGCGCCAAATAATATGAGGTTTAATTTTTGGTCACCGTTTGAGAATCACCCTGTATTTTGCTTACTTAGAACATTGGTCGACTTCATTTGATAGGATTTCAGTAAAATTTATTAAATATAATTAAATTACCTTAATACTGTTGAAACAGAGTAAAATGATATTTGCTTTTATATTTCTAGGAAATCGATTTGAAATCTCTACTCGTTTTTCATCGTTTCGCAACTTTGGAGAAAACTTCCTTACATCCCGTCAATTTTGGTCAATTTCTACCGTTGGCAATTCCTTCTACTATTGGCAATTAACCGATAGACACAAAATTAAAAAGTACCTTTCCAAATTCCTGAAATATACAGGGTGGTCCTTAAGTAATTGTACATAGAAGTATGGTAGATTTTTTACTTGAAAATATTACGATTTGAGCCAACTTGCCTTAATAAAATATTGATAATAAGAAAGATACAGGGTGTTAAAAGTGAAATTTCAAAATTTATTTTTCGCAATAACTTGAACGTTTTTGGACATTTATACAAAAAAAAATTTTAACTGGGGGTTTTTTGGTAATCATAATTTGGTATCTAATTTAATGTATCTTTTAGAGGGCGCCACATAAGCCACATGTGTGGCATAAATGTACGCTAAACTTTTTTGAGCGCTCTTTTGGGAAGAAAATATTAAAGGCACGGCATTGTAAGAACAAAAATGTATACTTGTTAACAACCTCTAAACTTAACGGTTTTCGAGATAATCGAATTTTAAAAATCGGCTGTATAATTCTTTAATTCATTACGAGAAATAGTAACGTAGTAGACGGAAGTCACGAATGATTTTAACAGCTAAACATTCTTGTTTTCATAATCTATGACGTTTGAAAAAGTTTTAATTGAATATTTCAGATAATTAAGAAATGGCAGAAAATGCCGAGACAATAATTTTTCTAATACAGAAATGAGAGATATGGTTATCTACTATTTACTGCCAACAATATTTCAACGGACGTGCTGCGAAATGGGAATATTTCAGAAGATATCCAAACAGGATGCAACCTAATCACCAAACATTTCTATTTAGGAATTTAGGCGAAAGTGGTTCACTTTCCTGAACGAGATAATTTAGGCCGACCAAGAAGATGAAATTGGTTCACGTTGCAGATGATCTTCAAATTAGTACAAGATGGTTATCTTCAGCTTTAGGAATCAGTAAAACTTCAGTTTTAAAAAGACTAAACCTCGATAAACCATTTTACGCCTGTACAAAATTTATTGCCAGCAGATCTACCATTAAGATACCAATTTGCAAGTGATATCCGAAATAGGCAAAATCTTGATCCCACCTATCTTTATTAGTAGAATATTATTTACGGACGAGGCAACATTTAGCCGCCGCGCCGTGGTATTTTTAATTTAAGAAATGGTCATATCTGGGAAATTGAAAATTCTCATTTTAAAAAGAGAAAGACATTTTCAACACGAATTCAAAATAAATTTATGGTTTGGGATCATTGGTGACCATTTTTTAGGGCCATACGATTTCCCGCATACTTTGAATGGTGAGAACTACTTACATTTTTTACAAAATGACTTCATTGATCTTTTGGAAGAATTGCCACTAAATTTCAGGCAAAATATATGGATTCTACAAGATGGTGCACCTCCTCACTATACGAGAGAAGTCAGAACATATTTAAATACCAACTTTCCTGAACGCTGAATTGGTCGTGGTCCTTTCCCTTGGCCAGCACGTAGCCCAGACTTTAATCCTCTCGATTTTGGCGTTTGGGGCGCGATGAAACAAATTGTTTATAAAAGTCCCATAAATACTCGCAACCAACTTTGTGAAGAAATAAATGCAACTGCAGTTTCTTTTGGACCAATCATGTTATTTAATATGAGATCATTTTTTATGGAACGTATGGATAAATGCATAGAAGAGAATGTTAGACATATCGAACACTTACTTTGACATAATTAAACTTGTAATGTTAGTTAGCTTAGTTTTTTCTTTTCTTAATATGTGTAAAATTCATTTCTAATTATGATTATTATTAAACTTATAATTTAACTGCTTTTATTTAATTTTTTAATTTTTAAAATTTTTTTAAATTTTTGATGTCAATTCCTACTATTACCTTAATTTTCATCCTGTTGATGTAAAAACATGATAAGCGTATACGACTTCTACGTTAATATTTCTCGTAATGAATTAAAGAAGAATTATGCTGCCGATTTTTAAAATTCGATTATCTGGAAAACCGTTAAGTTTAGAGGTTATTAACAAGTATACATATTTGTTCTTACAATGCCGTGCCTTTAATATTTTCTTCCCAAAAGAGCGCTACCTTGATGGGCAAAAAAGTTTAGCGTACATTTATGCCACACGTGGTTTATGTGGCGCCCTCTAAAAGATACATTAAATTAGATACCAAATTATGATTTCTCTTACCAAAAAACCCCCAGTTAATTTTTTTTTGTATAAATGTCCAAAAACGTTCAAGTTATTGCGAAAAATAAATTTTGAAATTTCACTTTTAACACCCTGTATCTTTCTTATTATCAATATTTTATTAAGGCAAGTTGGCTCAAATCGTAATATTTTAAAGTCACAAATCTACCATACTTCTATGTACAATTACTTAAGGACCACCCTGTATAATAATCGCGCTATTAACATTCATATCAAGAATAATTATCATTATAAGTTAAAAAAAGGCTCGTCATAGGTTTCCCGTAAAATGATTTGGAACTTTTAAAACAACTTTTACGACTGACTGAGAATGTTTTGATATCATATTTATCAACTTACATTTCGATACATTTTTACTGTTTGAATTTAATGTCCTTAACTAACTTGTTTTTACTTTCAGGCGCCCCTTTTATAGAGTAATTAAAATAATAATTATACTTTATTAAATTTTAAATGAATATCACTAGTTTTAAAGAATCAGATTTAAACACACATCAGGTTTAAACACTAAATTTAAAATACCTGAGTTCTTTAGGTGCTCAATAGGAACTTTTTACTACAGTGGCTCTAGAGTCACTGTACTTTTTACGATATTTAGGAATAAGAGAACAGTAGCAATTCATGAAAAAATGCTCGGACACGTTTTGTTTATTCATTTATTTATATATTTACATTTTAGTCGACTCAACAGATTAGAGATGTCCTAATTGCAGTAATTACAGAGTTATACTTTAACTTTAAATTGCAAATATCTCTAAAAGTAATAAGGGCAACCCTAACAATGCTTATATGGCTTGAAAGGAAATTTCAATCTGCATACGATAGAGTAATAGATATAGGGTGTTCCGCTTAAGTTAACAAAGTTATATCTGTTTGAAGTTATCAAAATGTAACAGCAAAAATGAATATTAAATGTTTTAATTTGTTGGTATACCATAAGTTAGTGTTACCTATGCCCTCTACAGGTACCAAAAATCCATTTCATATTTCTATCCTTAAAAGAGTTACATGTCAAAATTTTCCTTTAAAAATTTATATTTGAAAATCTGTAACTCCTAGGTACAGAGAATATTTAATAAAGTGACACTCAAATTTCACGTAAATTCCGAAAATAATAAATAATATACGGGGTGTTAATCAAGTATGTACAATAAATTCAATAGACGATTATTTTAGTGATTTTAAGACAAAAAGTTCATATAACCATTGGGCCGCAGATGCTTCGTTTTCAAGATAGAGGTTGTTAAACTTTTGTAAAAAAATTGCTATTTCGTAAATATCTTAAATACCCTTTACCCAATTTTGTTGTAATTTGGCAGTGTTATTTGTAATGTTAAGGAGCTAATTTAACCCTAACTTGATTAGATTTGTTAAGTCCAGTGGCGTCCTGAATGGTACCTTAACGAATATTTTTAATAATGTTTCTTGTGTGGTTCAGGGATATTAAACTAGGAGCCAGATAGGGTTCCGTGGCCAATCAGAGTGCCACGTCTGCAAACAACTTATTCTTAAGTATTTTGACCTCCTGAATTCAAAAAACTTGGTCGCAAAGCCTGAAAGTGGTCAGTTTAATTGTTATTAACAAATTAAATGTTTAAATGGCTGTAAGTTTATTTTTATAGCTAGTACCTACAACTATTTATGCGTTAATAGTTCTCTCATAACAAACATAAACTTTTTTGAAAATTAAAAAAAGATTAACTTTAACCAAAGTTATTGCAAATTTAGTGCAAATATCTTACATTTTCCGTCTCCGCGCGCATAAATTTTACCATATCTCTGGTTCTATTGGACGGATTGAGACGAACGACATCTCATTTTAAAGCTTGAACTTTATTTTACAAGATAGGTAAGTTCCATTTATTAATTTATATATTTAACAATTAATGGCAGCTTACAAATTTGTGAAATTTCAACGAAAATGCTGGTTTTATTTGTTTATAAGGCTTTTTTTATTATTCAACTTCGATGAAAAACCAAAAAAGTTACCGGATATTGTTCCTCGCATCATTTAGTAATTCTAGTTACAAAAACCTCGATTTCTGTAAGCTTTCTAATAGCTTCTATGTGTAAGTTAAAAATTAATTTACAGTCCAATCTATAACACCTAAATCTTTCACAGAAATAACTAAGTTTTGAGTTAGGTACTAATAGAGTAGGAAAATACAATATTTGAGAATAATCAGGAGAATCATCTGCATAAAGGTAAAAGTCTCGAATACAAAAGGTGCGTTCCAGAGTAAGCAGGACTTTTTAAAAATAAGAACAAAAAGTTTTTTTTGGCAAAACCGACCTACTTTATTCAAAATAGTTCCCTTCCGACTCAATACAGATTGTCAGCCTGGATGTCCTTCATGATATCGGTATAAGCCTTTTTACGTCCACAAAACGCTTTCCTTTCATGGGCAAACGCATTTTTCCGAAAAGGTACGGTGCCAAATCTGACGAATACGGGGAGTGGTTGACAGTTAACATGCGATTTTTAGTGAAAAAATCGGTCACAAGTGTCGATCGATGAGATGGAGTATTTTCGTGCAACAAACGCCAACTTCCTTCTGCGATGTAGTTGACAAAAATCAATTGTATTTTATTTTTAAGGTTTACATAATAATTTCTTAAGTTGTATACATATTATTATTCATTAGAGCTCTTATCAAAGGGACCCTTGCTCTCGAAACTATAAACATATTTAAGCCGGCAAACGAACCCATTTTGTATGTATGAATTAATAGGTTGTTGTTAAGAAACATTTCTCTTCTAAGGAATGTATATTGTATTTGAATGTTAGAAATTAATGTTCATTAGAGTGCATATTGTATCCATCGCTTTTTGCAATAATAATCCGCAATTTTTGAAAACTGATTTTTCCGCATTCAACCTTTATTTTACAGTTATCAAATCGGTCAAATATGACTTTAGATACCTTAAAGTGTAGGTAATTTAATTGCCTAAAAGATAAAATAATTACTTTTCCGATAGGTCGTCTAGGTTTTCGTAGGTAGCAAAAAAAACACGTAAATTTGCCACTTCCTTGCAATTTGTCAGCTTAGCGTCACTTCTTTCGAGTTACTTTTTTGATATTATCATACCCCATCATAAAGTGCAATAAATAATTTTTTCACGTTTCAAACTCTAATTAGACTGGAGTATAACTACACCTGCAGCGATAATTATTTTATATGTCAGAAGTGAAGCGTTCTGGGAGCTACTATAGTGTACCAAATTAGAAATAAAGTTTCTTTACATTCCTTTTCTACTAGCAAAATAATTTTTTATAAAAGCTATCACCCTGTACCTTGAAAACTAAGTCGTTTAGGGCATAGAAACTTTTTTTCTTCCCCCCCACCCCCCCCTTTATTATCGGCAAGTACTGAAGTACCACTCTGTATAAGAATGTTCTGTTCGAAATAATCTTTTAAAGACAGTATAACCGTTCAAAGACTGAAAAAAATTACCATAGAAATTTGGAAATAGTAATAGCAAGACGGTTCAACTCTGGATCCTGGATTCTGGAATAGTTTGGAGGGTAGCTCAGCACTTTGGCGCCATTGGGCCCCTTGTGCGTCCTCCCAGCGAGAGATCAGCTCTCCTGAGCCGTCAGCCAGGCTGTCAAGGAGAAAAAGATGAAAACGTTGCTCAAGAGGATCTCTCTGATGTAGGCCATAGAAGGTCACCGTTCTCCTAACGTAGATTCTCTCGTAGACAAGACACCAATACACTCGCAAAGTACATGAAAAATTGTCTTCCTGCTCACAACCTGTACAGAGAGGTGTTTCGCACTTCCTCATATTGTAAAGGTGTTTCCTTAGCCAACAGTGTCCGATATGAATACCCGTCACCAGGCGAAGGCTTAACCTGGACATAACCAGGTATGGCTGTATCTTTGCTAAGGTATCCTAAGAACTCTTTAGCAAATTGACAGTTGTTTATTTCATCAAACTCTTTGTGGGTGTTTTCCTTAATCATTTCAAAAAGTGTTGACAGCGACAGCACACTGGAGGAATATAGTACGACCCGATGACCTCCTAGCTAGCTTGTCAGCTTCTTTATTGCCATTGCACCGGTCGTGTCCCTTAACCCAGCATACAGATATGCTGTTGGCAGCTGAAGCCACCACCAGCGCTTGGTGGCATTCCCATACCGATCTGGACATTATCTTCCGATTATGCAAGATCAGTATTGATTGCCTACTATCTATGTAGATTCTAATACTTTTGCCTGTTATCTGCCTACGGGCAATTTCTTTAGCAGCTATGATTATACCTGCCAGTTTCGCTTGTATCACGGTGGCACGTACATCCATAGTCTACTGATATCGGATGTGTAGGGATCTAGAATAGATTCCACACAGTGTACCTTTTGTACCTCTTTTTTGATCCGTCAGTGAAGATGTTAATTACACCCTCACTGGCGGTTTCCTCCTCGTTTTTGTTGAGACTGTGAAGGGTCTGTCAAACACAAGCTGAGGAGAAATGCTGTCAGTGTCTGCCTGCAAAAGAGGGGGGTTTTCCTGATGGCCTCATTCCACAGATGACACCTGACCTCTCCGCATCCTACATCTGGTTTAACATCAAATCAACGTTCTTGAAGCTCAGCATAGTTGTCAAAGCCACATCCTTTAGATAAATATCTAAGGGTGGGAGACATCACCTCCATCGCTAACATCGGTGTGCGGTACAAGCTATTCTTTGCATCTGACTGAGCTTCTGTTTAGCTGTTGGACTTTTGGCCACCAGACAACAGCTCCGTAAGTCAACATTGGCCTCGCTATGGCAGTGTATATCCGCATGATTACCTTTGGTTTCATCCCCCAGGTTTTATCAACGGCTCTGCAACACTGCTCATAGGATATGTACGCCTTTTTTATTCTTCTCTCCAAGTGAAGATGTTAGCTTTGCATCGAGTGCGACTCCAAGATACTTCACATCCGTTGCAAAGCTTAGCGTGATGTTTAGAATAGTCGGTGCCTTTATTGGCCCCAATTTCCTCTTCCTCGTAAAGAGGACCATCTCCGTCTTCCTGGGGTTGACAGACAAGGTCCTCGCACCATTTTTCAACGGTCCAATTATAAAAAAAATACGTCTACCCTTATGTCCTTTTCTTTACTTGTGATAATTACACTGTAGTAAAAATGTTATTTGGAACAAAAAATTCCTATTCATTTCTGTTGTGAAACGAATACCTTTTGAAATATTTTAAAATAATTCAACCGTGTAATAAGCTTATCTTAAATAATAGTTATTTATCCAACACTTGCATATAACGATACTGTAATTTCTTTGATTTTAAAGGAATAATGTGGCCTATAACTCACGAGTGAGTTATAAGTCATAAGTCACTAGTGAGTTATGAAACCTTTGGTTACAGACACAATTTAGGTTGACACTCGCATCCTCAAACGCCACGGTGGATGGAAGTCATCTACAGTGGCAGAAGGTTATACAGGGTCGGAAAGTCCCCATGGTTCATCGGCCGTTACGTGAGAGCGATAAAGAAAGTCATAGAAATCCGTGCGATAGAGAAAGATGGCTATAATGAAGGCGTCTAATAGTCACCGCCCATTTCGCTCTTCCACAAATAAGATCCACTTCTTATTTGTGGAAGGGCGAAATGGGCGGTGACTATTAGATGCTTTCATTATAGCCATCTTTCTCTATCGCACGGATTTCTATGACTTTCTTTATCGCTCTCACGTAACGACCGATGAACCATGGAGACTTTTCGATCCTGTATAGAAGAGTCAATTTCCGCAAATTTCATATTGTTAAAGAGGTACAAGTGTTGCAGACTCCTGAAGCAAGCACCAGCAAAGGGGCAACCTGTTGTAAAATTGTCACAATCACAAAATGATTCCAATAATCCTTTGGTATCAAATTACGGCTTTACCATAAATGTTAATGTTAATATTAATAAGTAGGTAGATTGTAAGTTTGTGGCATTTTATGTTATTTGTTGACTTATTACTTTTTCAAATTGGTTTTCTAATAAAAACAAGGAAAATAAACCAAACATTTGTCTTTTTATGATTTCTATAAGTCACTAGTGGGTTATAAGTCATAACTTAATAGTGACTTATGACTTATAACTATAGTCTGTTTAGAAATGAAAGAGAGTAATAAAAGCTTATTATGTATGCAAATCATAAATAAATGTAGTACTGGTGCTTATATTCAATATTTTTATATTATGTATTATCGGTATAGATGAGGAGTACTTTTAAAAAAACTTTGTGTGACCGGGTTATACTAAATTGTAGCAGGTAGCTAAAATTTAATCCCCGACAATCCGTCTTTGTCTATGCCGCTTCAATTTCTCGGTCCATTTCTCTTATAAGTAAACAATATAAAATCAGCATTTCATAACATGAGGCTACTTTAAGCATCATAACCGGGTTAAGAGGGTTTTTAGTAATTCAAATAAAATTATTCAATATTATTATCAAAATATTTATTTAAATTTAATGAATAGACTTTTATTCCACACAAAAATATATGTATTTTGAATATTCAAATTATGTTGAGTAAATGTAGTGTTGTATAAATGTACAATAAAGAAAATAAAAAAGTAGGTATATTAAAATTCATCCTCTGAATATTCTGATGAATTATCTTCGTCTCCTAGATTGATAACGATAGGTTCCACAGTAACATCAATTAAATTATCGAGTTCCCACATTTTCTCCTCTTCTTTTTGTACATGATGTATACATATTTGCCAGTTATCTGCAGTTACTCGTTCCAAGGAATTTTTTAACAAAATTTTCACGTCACTTAATTTAAACGTCGTATTATTTCGCGCTACATCTCCTTTTACCTGCGCCCAGACTAATTCGATTGGGTTAAGTTCACAGTGATAAGGTGGTAACCGTAGTACCGTTATTTGGCGATTTGTTGCCATTTCATCGATAACATATTTTTTCTGATCTTTATTAAGATTGACAAGTGTCAAAAGTTCCTTTTTCACCATATTTGTTTCAAAATAAATGTTTTTTCCGAATAACCATTGAATTATATCGGCTTTCCTCCAAGCAGTCGTAGGCGTCCGCTCGGTCTGCCGTGAATGGTAACTGGCATTATCCATGACAATTACAGACC
Source organism: Anoplophora glabripennis (assembly GCF_000390285.2). Taxonomy (NCBI): domain Eukaryota; kingdom Metazoa; phylum Arthropoda; class Insecta; order Coleoptera; family Cerambycidae; genus Anoplophora; species Anoplophora glabripennis. The sequence continues at coordinate 689,664 of NW_019416333.1, read as the reverse complement.
CCGGAGGAATAAGATCCAACATCTGTGTAAAATACTCTTCGAAAACATCTGCGTTCATGACTTCGTGATAGTCACCTGTATTTTTAGATTCAAATAAAAGTAAACCGCCATCTACAAAACCACTGACACTACCTATATGTGTCACTATTAATCTTCGCCCTTTACCTGAAGGTGCCTTGAACCCTGTTGCAAGTCCATCCAAAAATGCTTGTCGAAAACTTTTTAGATTTTTATCTTGCCATACTTTTGTTACGGTATATCCCTCGTTGACCCAAGTTTCGTCTAGATAATAAATATTCCTCCCTTCGTCACGGAATTTTCTAATTGATCTTAAGTAGGATCTTCGCCAACAAATAATTTCATCTTTATCGATAAGAACTGGCTTCCTGTTTGCTTTTCCCAGCAAAAATTCAACTCTCCTAAGTCGGCCCATAATTTGCTTCTACTGATTTTTGGCAAATCGTTGTCCTCTGAAAGTTCACTTAAAATTTTGTTTAGCGTTGGTATTTCTTTTTTAAAATAAAATGAGTGTACTTTTCTGCGAATGACATTTCTGAAGAAATCATCTATAAACGACTTTTGACCTCCCTGTAGATGATTTTGGGGGATTTACAGTATCTTGTTCATTTTTTGTTTCCTTTAAAAGTCTGTAGATAGTCGATTTTCCAATCCCTGTCATTTTGGAACACTTTTCCACGATGTCGTCAACACTTTTGGTAGGATTTTGGTGTTTCAAATGCATTAAATACATTTAATATAATAATCTTCTCATTCTGAGACAGCGCACATCTTTTCACGCGTTTAGCAGGTACGTAATCTGATAAGCTCGACATTTTACCCAAACAATATTATATCCACTGGCACAATAGTCATTAAACACAAGTCGAATTTTACTCTACTGCACTAGCACGTCTTCGTATATTCAGCTCTAAGACTGGATTGATGTGTCACAATATACTGGCTCCTGCCCTATGATGTATCCAGTAAAATATACTAATGTACACCCATTACCTGTTAGCATTAGTGTTACCCGATAATTACCTGAAACGAAATATTACCACGCCCATGGCCGGTTCTTATCTCGGAGTTTTATTACTCTCTTTCATTTCCAAACAGACTATAACACTAGTGACTTATAGGCCACATTATTCCTTTAAAACCAAAGAAATTATAGTATCACAAGTGTTGGATAAAAAAATTAAAATATGAGCAATTAAAAACAATTAAAAATAAATATTTAAGTATCTATTAATATGTTTGCAATTTAACCTTCATCAAAAGTAAATTTACACCATTACAAATATGTATTTTTCTCCTAAACATTTTATTGCGACATTCAAGAATTTCCAAAGTAACAATTCAAAAACGTATGTAAAATTCGCATTTTTCACGAAATTCTTAAAGAAATATTCTCAAATCTTATAATTTTGAAATCTTAAACAAGGTTTTTAGATGAGATAATAATTACAATTATCGAAATAGATCTGTTACCAATCAAAAAGTTGCGTATTACAAAACATTAAGAAGCAAGTATTTTTTGTTTATCATAATAATCAACAGTTAAATGCTGCTACTGATAATCATTTTTCCTCTTCTGGGTATAAACAATTTTAGAAATCAAAATACTAATTCGTTACGCCCCAGCGTACACTTAAAGTATATTGACCTAAAAGGTATAGGCTCCAAGGCATTCTATAATTCCTTCGACTGCATAAAAAAAGCGACTGTGTTGAACAATCTCGATTTAATAGTTAGGAAACTTTACGCGTCCGTAACTCGATGATGAATGAATTCTAGAAACGCCTCCTGTAGAAGACCAAACCAGCACGTACTTATGTCAGGAATTAAAATAAAACCCTACTATTATCGACCGATAAATCCAGAAAAATTCCCAAGAATTTATATTGGCCCATAATTTTTTTATTACAAATTTCGAGATAAATCACCACCCGACGACTTAAATGGTTCAAAAACCAAAACCCCCCCTTAACTCGCTCACTAGATTCCACTCGGCGATTCAGCAGGTGTGCACGACGCCCAGAGTAACTCCAGTTCTCAGGCAGTGAAAAGCTCTAGTGTCACACCGAATCCTTAGCAAGGTTAATACTTGTGCAGAAGTCTACAAGAAGCGCGGTAAGTCGATTTTCAAAGTCGAATTAAAAGTCACCATTGTTAATTTTCCTTAATGCGTTTTAAATTTCAATTTATGAACGTTTCGTGAAAAAAATTATAATATAGAATTACGTTTTATAATGACATGAATTAAAAATTCAAATCGTGTTTAGTTTGTTGATATAAAATTATCTAGAGAGTAAGACGTTGATTGTAGCATAAATTGTTTGTTTTATGTTGTTGTTCAAATCAAAAAGTTTTAAGGAGTTAAAGTATACGATACGCAACAATAACGACAGTAGTTTATAAAACCAGGTTAATCACGGGTTATTTTCTATTTGTGCTCATCACAACTGGAACAATGTGCCATTTTCATTAAATCACTTACGCGAGTAAATTTACGCAACTTTTTCTTGTCCTCAAAGAAATTATGTCTTCTCTTCAGCCTTAATAAAATAATTACTAAATTTTAGAGACTGCAGATTTTTTTTACGGAATTATGAATTAGATAAGTACTTTAGTAATCATTTTTGTGAAGGAACATTCGATGTCAATTTTCTGAAATTCACAAATATGTAATCAATTTTTTATGACAATTAAATCTTTTTAATCGAAATAATAAAATATTTGTTTAATTACGAGGAGGTTATCAGTGGCGACGCTAGGGGGGGGGGCAGGGGTGGCCCAGGCCACCCCTAAAAATTTATCGGCCACCCCTAAATTACAAAAGTAACTAAAGATGTTAGCCACAGACGAAAATAAAAATATCAAATCAATGTTAGACCTATGTAAACTTTTACATAATTTTTATCCAGCTTTCAAAAATCTATTAACCTAAATTGTTCTTACATTGCCAGTTTCTACCGCATGCTGTGAAAGATCTTTTTCGAGCTTAAAAAGAATAAAAACCTACCTTGGGACAACGATGGTTAATGATAGGTTGTCAAATAAAAGTAAAATATGTACGTAAAAATTATAAAATAGAGTTAACCTTAGTGTTAATTCCATTTTATACATTTTAGTACCTGTTTCATGTCCTAAGCAGCCAAAGAACATGAACTGAAATAAATATATAAATAATATACTTATTTGGTATTTCAACTGAATTGTTTTTTACAAATGTAGAACCTATTCAAATTTAATAAATAATATATTGGTATTAGTAAAAGTCCCCATTGATTATTCTGTTTTTAAAAAGGTCTACTAAAAAAACTGCTACATATTCCCATTTTAAACTCCTACATTTTGATCAGATCTCCATTAATGAATACAACAATAATAGGTGTTATCACAATTTTCGATCTGACATTGATTTGGACAGCCTTATTTATTGTTTTGAGAGTAAGATGTGTTTTCATTCAAAACCGCCTACTCGAATGAATTTTAGTTTATTTTCATAAATCGTATAAATAGGACATATGTGTTGTCCTAATGGATTACCTGGTATTAAATCACTAAAGTTGATTGTTTCAAATTTAAATTTAATTAGTTGCGCGTATTTAAAAAGCATTTTATTTCGGGATATGCGATAAACAAGAGAATTTTAAAATCGTAACTTGAGATTTAATTATATTACTTTAGGTTTTGTGGATAATCAGGCCGAGTATGTATCCCATTTTATCATAATAACAGTTACGTTATTTCAGGGTTAAACGTTAAGGTTAACGTTAACTGTTATGATATAACGTGCATGTTATTGAGGAATTAAGACCATTTTTAGCAAATACTCATATTGCAATTTTGTTGTTTATTGAAGACGCTTTTGTGTCGGCATTTTTAATAATAATTATGCAAAGTTATTATAAACAAGAGACTTATAGACAAAAACACATACAACTGACAGATGTCTTTTAGGTTATGAAACATGAAACAAATGCAAACTCGTAAATAACGGGTAAGTACGACATAAAATAGTTTGTAACACGTTATCTTAAATTATAACAGAGTTTCTTAAAGGCAAGGAATTTGGTGTCGCTATAGTTTAACGTACGTGTTATTTGTCTAATGAAAATAAACGGCTTGATAAATTTACATTTACTTGCCGGTTTTATAAACGCACATCGAAGGTAAGTTGTAAAATTTAAGTAATTTGGGTAAGTATTTACCCTAAAATTATTGTTAGATTAAATCAAACGAAGAAGGATCTAACAAGGAAACTACCCCAACCCGAACCGATTTACAATATTTTTATATATGTTGTAGACTCGGTTGTAGAACATAAAAAATTAAATGACATATTTTTTTTTATCTGCGGAAAAACATATTTAGGGGGTGAAATACATCCTTAAAGTTCGCCCCCAAAACAGTTTTTTCTAAATATCTGGGGTTCTAATCAATATTTTGGAATGAAAAAAAATGGAAATTGCTTCTTATAAAAAAAACAAATGTTTCACATTAGATTCCGTGTTTGGAGGTTGTTACCCTTATTTTTTATTTCAGATAAACTATATTTTTCAAACATTTTTTATATATAAAAAAATTCATATTTGATAAAAAAAAATAAAAAATATGATTTACCTAAACAAATTGACAAAATTAAGTTCTCTTTTTGGGGGGGTGAACAACCCTCTAGTGTGCTAAAAATGTCTGTACGATTAGAATTAACATTGCAAAATAAAAAGTTTTTACTTTTTCTCTAATCATACGAATAATTTGTTCTATTAGCCGCAAACAGATTTAAACGAATGCAAATTACCCCTCATGTTCACCCCCAAAAACAGTATTTCTGTTACATCTCAATATTGTGAACTGAAATAAAATGAAAATTACTTCTTTTAAAACAATAAAATGTTTCACAAGTGATTCCGTGTTTAGGGGTTTTATTTCAGGAAAACTAAGTATATTTTCAAACATTTTTTATATATAAAAAATTTATATTGATTCAAAATATTAAAAATATGATTTATGTAAACAAATTGACAAAAATAATTTCTCATTTTAGGGGGCGAACAACCCCCTAGTAATCCCCTAGTGTGCGAAAAATGTCTTAACTTTTTCTCTAATCATACGAATAATTTTTTCTCTTGATCTAAAACGGATTTAAACAGATGCAAACTACCCCTGATGTTCACCCCCAAAAACAGTATAAATCCGTAATATCTCGGGTTCTAATAAATATTTTGGAATGAAACAAAATGGAAATTACCGAACCCGTTTTTGAGGGATGAACATCAGGGGTAGTTTGCATCAGTTTAAATCCGTTTTAGACCAATAAAAAAATTATTTGAGAAATATCTGTTTTTTTTTATAAGAAGTAATTTCCATTTCGTTTCATTCCAAAATATTGATTAGAACCGGAGATGTCACAGAAATACTGTTTTTGGGGGGTGAACATGAGGGGTAGTTTGCATCCGTTTAAATCCGTTTGTGGCTAATAGAACAAATCATTCGTATGATTAGAGAAAAGTAAAAACTTTTTATTTTGTAATGTTAATTCTAATCGTGTAGACATTTTTCGCTCACTAGGGGGGTTGTTCGAGAACTTAATTTTGCCAATTTGTTTACATAAGTTATATTTTTAATTTTTTTTAACAAGTATGAATTTTTTATATATAAAAAATGTTTGAAAAATATAGTTTTTTTGAAATAAAAAAAAGGGTAGCCACCCCCAAACACGAAATCACTAATGAAACATCTGTTTTTTTATAAGAAGTAATTTTGCATGTTGTTTTATTCCAAAATATTGATTAGAATCCCAGAGATTTAGAAAAAACTGTTTTTAGGGGCGAACTTTGGGAATGTATTTCACCAACATATTATTTAATAATAATAATGCAGAATTATTATAAATATCCGACTCAATAGACAAAAACACATACAACTAAAAGAGTTCTTTTAGGTTATGAAACATGAAACAAATACAACGTAGAGCGCAAATAGCAGGTACCTACGTACAACATAAAATAGCGGCCGTTTACGGCATGTTATTTACTTACATAACGTTTTAGCGTAAATGGGATACATACTCGGCCTGAAAAAGACTTTAAATTTAGAAACTGTAATGAAAATTTGAGATTACAACAATTTGTTAACAAATGTTTATTTAATTTTTAACCACAAAACTTGAATGTAGTTCTTATATATCATATTTCCATGTTTCACAATACCTAAATGTCATAGTGGTACGAGATATATTTATTAGCGCTTGTAAATTATAACAGACATAAAATAAACTTATATAACAAATTTCATTGCCAAACTTTGTTGTCACCAAGAAATTTTTGCCATGTAACTAACATTTATTGGAAATAATTTTACTTGCAATAAATGAATTTAAAACATGACATATTTCTATCGCGCATTAATTCCCTTGTAGTATTTTTCACGAATTGTAAAACATCTTGTATACGTTACCTGCTATTATAAAATCGCCGTGATAAATTAATTCGCAAATTATATACCAAATAGTTACTTTTCGAATAAAAAATTGTGCTAATCAAAATCAAACACTTCTCAAGGCTGTCATGTGGAATCGACACTGATTTTGAAATATTTTATTTATGACATTAGATTAAGTCGAAATTCTCATTAAGATGATATCCGTCGCAAATCATCTTTTTATATTTATATCAGAAATCGCTATTAGGTACAAAAATTTCAGACGTAATAACAATGGAAATAAAAAGAATTCTTTTCATTTTGGTTATACAGGGTACTCAGATTAAACGTAACTCGCATTATTTTCTTTACCTTCAAACATACATTACACAGGTCAACTTTTTATCTAGGCTTGTGCACAGGAATTGAAGATGGGATCCCAGGGTATTTGGGGTCGCTGATTACGATGAGCGGGTCGGTTAGGCTCCATCACGTCAAGTTCAAGGTCATTTGAAGGTCAAACGGTCAGAAAACCTTCAAAAAATCTGAAAAAATTCATGGACATGTTTTTGAGGTCGCTGAATCCGAATCCGGTGTTTATTTTTACTTTTTATGCATCCTCGAAGTCATCTCAAGGTCATTTGAGAGGTTTTTGAGACAAAAATGCTAAGTACCATCCGAAAAATCTGAACAAATTCATACATATGTTTTCGAGGACCCTGAATCTGAATCTGAGGTCAGTCGACCTCATATCAAGGTCATTTGAAGGTCAAATGGTCAAAAAAACCTTCCACAATTGTGCCACAGAACTAGAATACCTGCCTTGAGATGACCTTGAATGACCTCGAGGATGCATGCGAAGTAAAAATAAACACCGGATTCGGATTCAGCGACCTCAAAAACATGTCCTTGAATTTTTTCAGATTTTTGGAAGGTTTTTGACCGTTTGACCTTCAAATGATCTTGAACTTGACGTGATGGAGCCTAACCGATCCGCGCATCGTAATTAGCGACCCCAAAAACTCTAGGATACCATCTTCAATTCCCGTGCACAAGCCTAGATAAAATGTTGACCTCTGTTATTAGTTTCACCTATTTGATTACGAGCCTGTAGATAAACACGCATAGAATAAGCCAGCATTATCACTATTTGTGCCGCGGTTGTTGATATGATTACTGACAATTAACGTGTCTAGCTAACCGCCCAACATAAGTTTGTCATAATTTCTTTGTTTCTATGGCCGGTATTAGACTATAAAAGATATTTGACATAGATCTTTTATAAAATATTTTTTTGATAATATTTCTTTAACAAAAGTTTCTGAGCAGTAGAGTAGTATTACACTGTCAAAGAACTTTGTATATTTTTAAGGAAATTGTGACGCTTAACAATTTGGTAACCGAAACGCACCAAACAAACTTGTCTTCTGCTATATTGTTTTGAAACTGCCAAATATTTTATCAAAGGTAATCACTTGTTGTTACTTCCTATAAAATATCTTTTATAAAACAAATATTTTATAAAAGGAGTGATATTACACTGTCAAATCTTTTATAAAACAAATATTTTATAAAAGGAGTGATATTACACTGTCAAATCTTTTATAAAATATCTTTTATAGAAGATCTTTGTCAAATATCTTTTATAGTCTAATACCGGCCTATTTAAAAATGAGTTCAGATGCGCATTTCGATCTATCATCGCTGTTTCCTTTAACTAACTAAAGCCGTGACCAGACTGACCAACGAGCAGGCGAACAGATTTTGCATAAAAAATGCTTCTTCTAAAGATTTCGCCGTGACTATAATTACAACAATACGAAATAGTTGATTTTGTGTTCGACAAAATCAATATGTTAAATATATGGTTTAAAAATAGTTCGTACCACACTTCTCAAATCTGATATTTATGATTAAGATAATGCCTAATACTGTAAATCAATTAATAAACCTAATTTAACTTATTTGAACTACTTGCATTTGTGTACATATGAATTAAGTGGATTAAACACCACCCAGTCAGATGAAAAAAAGTTGTATATCGGTTAGGTTATAATTAGAAGATGTTTACGTACCTTTATGTATTTATTTTTGTAAGCAGTACGTCACACATTATCATAAATAAACAATATTTACTCAAATTTATTCTCTTAAATCAGTTTGACGTATATATGGGCCCGCTGTATATATAGTTCACAGCTTGAGATACACAATTCAAAAAAGTTTAAAATACCCCACACAAAAACTTTATATATACTGGATTAAATCAATTAAATATTAAAGTAAATTCACTTAATTCAGAGTAAAACATAAATTTTTAAATAATAAAAATAATTTAAATAATAATAAAAATAATTTTAAATAATAAAAACGAATAATAGAAAATATTGCTTTCTTAAAATACTAGTGCAATGAAAAACTTGACCCGAGGGGTTTACACTAATAAAGTCAGTAACGAAATACCTATTATTTAAATAACAAAACACTATACCTGGCATTTAAATATACAAACGTTTTAAATATCAAAAAATGTATATTCTCTGCTTACCTCAGTATTTACTGAGCTACTGACTACCATAAAAACACGTGCCATACACTCGACCAAGCAAAGCGTCAAACTCATTCACACACGTGCATACGACAATGAATGGATGGCCACATCCTTCAACAAAAAACCTGGATTGTTCACCGGCACGCCAGGCCGACAGGGCAGGCTTTAAATTCGTATCGAATAAATTGATCGATGCGAGACTTCAGATCAGAGACAAATATGTACGTATTATTGTATAATAACGCGGGTAATGGAATTACTAAAATGTGAAGTAGTTGATGATTCGCTATTATTAGTAGAAACTTCGACTATTTTAGATATGCGCCTGTAACCTCGGTAAATGTTGAATGATCATTTTCGTTTTTGAAATAGGTATTTACCGATCGCTGAGACGATTGACCGCGGAATCGGTTTTCTTATGAGTAAGAAATTATTATTTTATTATCTTTTGCTGCTACTTATTATTACTTACTATACCTATACAGGGTCGGAAAGTCCCCATGGTTCATCGGCCGTTACGTGAGAGCGATAAAGTAAGTCATAGAAATCCGTGCGATAGAGAAAGATGGCTATAATGAAGGCGTCTAATAGTAACGGCCGATGTACCATGGGGACTTTCCGACCCTGTATATCTTATGGTAAGTTCCTATGGTATAGAAAAATAGACACTGCCCCTTTCTGTTTCATACTATTATGCAAATACTTACCTATATACAGAGTATTTGTAAATAAGTGCGAAATATTTTAGGGGGTGGTTGCCGAAGTTATTTTGTGAAAAAATAGTAAACATATAAACGTATGTCGAAACATGATTAAATTTTAATTTTTTATTTATTTTTATTAATTATTTCAAATAATTTTGAAGATATTGACTCGAAATTTGAAAACCGCTTTGGAGGGATAAATGTGTATTTTTTGGGGTGATCCGAATATTTCTACTTGCACCAGTGGCGTTCGTGCATAAATGCTACAATCTTTAAAAAAATGGTACGCCACTGAGTTTTTCCCGTTTTGATATATTTTTAGAAATCCGCCATCAATTCTGAAGGAAATTGGTCTCTTCATTTTTTTTCGTAGGATGCACCGTTTTTGAGGAAAAAACATATTTTATTGCAAGTTGTGTATTTTTAATTTCTATCGATCCTAGTAGGTTGCTGTCAATATTTCTAAATAAAATACAACCATCAAATTTTGAGTCAATATCTTTAAAACTGAAATAAATAATAAAAATAAATAAAAAATTAAATTTTAAACACTTTGTAGGTATCTCGGAAACGAAGCATATTTCGACCTACATTTATATGAACTTTTTTGACAAAATAACTTTTGCAACCACCCCCTAAAATATTTCGCACTTATTTACAAACACCCTGTATATTTTTATAATATAAAAAGTAGTAGTATAATAATAATAATAATAATAATAATAATAATAATAATAATAATCTCATTTTCTCAACACAAGTTAATATTAAATGATAAACGTCGCCGTTTCACTAAAGAAAACATAGAAAAGCACGTAGTAATATGTTTTAACTCCTTCCAATATGTCACAGAGGCCTTGTCTCAACACTAAGGTTTATTGAGTAAGTGGTGTCATTTAAATTTATTTAGGTACATATTATTTTATCCTCTACTTACCCTTCCTCTTTGGTAATAGTACCATGTTGCGACATATTTTCTGTAAACATATTAATATTTTCATTCGTAATCTGACTACGGTCCTGTTAAACTTCGCGCTGCATTAAGCCCAGTTATAAGAAAGCAACGGTTGTATCACTTTTTGTTTGAATAGAATTACATAAGAGAATCCGGCGTACAGCCAACCCTGATGTACCGTATTGCAACCGCCCTAACATTTCCGATCTCTAGTTATTATACACAATGTATTATTTATTGTTCAATTCATTTACAGTTTTTAAGTATAAACACCGTTGCAAATATATAGAAAATATAGTACATTTCCTGAATTTTTATCAGTGCAAAACAAGGTACGATAGTATCTAGTGTGTATTTTCTTTAGTCACACTAATTACACTTATACCGAAACAATTATCCTTATTAAATATATCATTTACGTCTTAACTTCTTGTTAGTAATTATGATGTTCCAAGAATGTCGTGATAATTCCACCACATTAACTGATATTATTTAATTACATACCTGACAGTGTTCTGCAGTTTGCAATCAGCAAATTACAAATGAAGTAATTAGAATTCACTCATTTGGCGTGAATATATACTTGGTAATGGAAACAAATTGCGTGTACACTTTTACCTTACCATACAGGATGTCAATTACATCGGTACACTTGAAGGTGTACTTTTCTTTGCGTGATTTTAAATCGATAGATTTCGGAATACATTGAAATTTAAAAAAACTTTTCTAAAGTATCTTTAATATAGAATGATGAAATGTAGGTTAATGATTTATGTAATTAAAGATAAAAATCCAGTAAATTCCGATATCTGCCGGCCCTTTGAAAGTGGACGAATTATTTTTCTAATGTGATATGGTCTACTTTTCTTATTATGACAAATTTTTATATGTCAGTGTCATTAGTAATTTGCTTGGTAATTCAAGATGCCGCGTTTAACGGAACCAGAGAAAGTGAGTGCTATAACTTTACTTCAGAATGATTGGTCATTGCGGATGATCTGCATGTATGCAAGAACAGCATATTTAAACTCAAAGAAAAATGGATTGCGGAGGGTCACGTACGTTATGTTCACGGAGGTGGACGTCGAAAAGTAAGCACCACCTAAGAATAAATCCTTTTGACATGGCAGTAACGGCTTCCCTTATAACGAATTTTCCTGGATCAGTGCGAACTGCAAGGAAGCGGGTGAAAGATTCGAAGCTGAAGAATTATGTGGCCGCAAATACAGTTGCTTTGACTCCCCAGTATAAAGAACAGAGGCTAGAATTTGCAAGACAATTTGTAGGAAGCCCAAACAACTTCTGGGGGAATATTATATTTTCGAACGAAAAAAGTTTTCAGTCTTGCTCCGATGGTTCTGTCGGTGTCTACCCACCAGAGATTATAAGGTATTCAGAGCCTTATGTGAAACCCACACAGCGCAGCGGAAGATTATCCATTAACGTTTGGGCTTGGATAAGCTGTCAAGGTCCTGGGGTTTGTTGGAGAATAGAAGAGCGCCTCACTGGACTAAGCTATGTGCGCATAATGGAAAAAGTTATGCTGCCATCCGTGACCATGCTGTATCCTCAGAATTTCACTTTTCAGCAGGATAATTGTGCAATTCACACAAAAGTTGCGTCTGAATCGTTCATTGATAACAACAACGATGTTTTACCTTGGCCCTCAAAGTCTCCTGTTCTCACTCCTATCGAAAACTCCTGGGGATATATGGTGAAAAAAGTTTACGGCAGAAAGTTCTGTCCAGCTAACGTCGAAAAACCTTGGGTTAACATTCATTACTTGTTAAATTATACTAATTTATTAACAATTAAAAAACAAGGCTTTAGAAAAATGCAAGTCCGAAAAACTCTTCAGCATCTTATAGGGGGATGTTTAAACTTTAATTTAGATACCTGGCAACATCAAAAATAACAATTTTTAACCCGGAAATCGGCCGTTCAAAATCGTCATTTTCGCATTTTTAGCAACTTAAATTATTTATAACTTTAAAACTATCAATTTTAGAGGCATAGTGCATAGTAACTATTTTGTTTATAATGTGCCAAAAAACCTAAACTAAAATTTTACCGGAGTGAAAAAAAACAATTTTTACAATTTGTTTTAAAAAAGTGTTTAAACAAATGGGCACCAGATTTCCGGCCGGCATCATCTTGATTCATGTTAAGGAACATCTCACGAATCTGAACATGCAAAAAAATCGAGCCGGAAAATTTCTCCCACGAATGCGAGGTTTTCGCCTTGTCTAAATTATTTTGTTACTGGCGCTGAAAATCTGTTTCTAATTTTCATGGAACAGTAGAAAATCATCGTCTCAAATTAGTGATGAAAAATATATTTGGCAAAAACACAAACAGAAATGATTTCACAATTCCGCTAATGTCCTTTAGTTTAATTTATATAACTTTAAAAATAAATATGAGTTGTCATAGCTTTTGAGATATTAGCAAAATTACATAAAATATCATTGTGCATACAATTTACACACTTGTGCTAATGCTGTATGTTCTTTTATATTAATGTACCCAAAGTAATATCATTTATAAAAATATAAATTAGATATAGATATTTTCTTTTTAGGAAAGCTGCAAAAAGCTACAAGGATAACTCTTATTCATAAAAGTTTGTTCTTATTGTAGTTTTAAATTAAAATAAGTTATTTTTAAATGGACATGATGTAATCATATCGACCGTATGTCATTTCCGCTTTGTAATTAATAATATGTAAAGCATATGTATAAGTATTTTTAAACATTTTTCATTGCCTCATGAAATATACATGAAGAAAAACAGTATTCATGTTAGTTGTTTGACAAATAACAATATTATTTTTTGTTTCGTACACGGTTTCTATAATAATCTAATGACTAAGAACGGATTCCATGATTAAAATAAACTTCAGGTTAAGAAAAACTTGGAAACGTGCTACTTGCGTTTAGAACGCGAGAAAGCAGTATGCAGTTTTCAGGATCGAAACTTGGCATAGCCCTTTATATATATATTTTGGCTTATCAAATCTTGTTTGATATTGATTTCTAATCCGGTTGTTTACGGTAAACTAATATTTGCTGATAAGATGAGCGATGCACAACTGATTACCATAATTAATTTATTATTATACGTGTAAGGCAATGATCCTAAACATATGCTTTTGTAATTATTAAAAAGATATAACAATACTTTTTATTCAGGATCCAATGTGACCAACGGATATATGCTACCTACTTTAAAATATAAACAGTTTTATTGGAATAAAATTTATAGTTTCTGATTTAAAACTGACTAATCTAAAACCTAATGGGCTCAGTCAGTAATATTTAATTTATAATTTGTTTTTACATTTTCCGTGAGCACTTAACCCCCTTAACAAATGGTGAAACAATCATGGCGACAGCTTTAACCATGATAAATTACAATTCATAAAATATTACTCAAGAGTGGAAAAGAGGGAAAACATTATTTTTCATTTTACGAGAAAAAGACATTCTTGATTAAAATTTTTGCTTATCTTTAAAATGCGGTTGGCATGGAGAACTTTCATCTTTTATGTACAGGGTGATCAGAAAATCGGCAAACATAAAAATCGTTCAAGAATAAACTACCTTTGTTTTTAATAATACAGAAATATGTTATTAAAGAAAGTTGCTTACAATTGAAATTTATATTACAGTTTCAATTTGTGTCTGGATCGGCTTACTTTGATAGAAACGAATAGTAAAATATTTTTATTGTTCGTTTTACGAGAAAAAGGCATCCTTGATTAAAATGTTTGCTTATCTTTAAAATGTGGTTGGCATGGAGAACTTTCATCTTGCATGTACAGGGTGATCAGAAAATCGGTAAATATAAAAATCGTTAAAGAATAAACTGCCTTTATTTTTAACAATACAGAAATATGTTATTAAGGAAAGTTGTTTAGAATAAAAATTTATATTATAATTTGAATTTGTGTATGAATCGGCCTACTTTGATAGAAACGGACAGTAAAATATTTTATTGTTCATTTTAAGAGAAAAATGCATTCTTGATTATAATTTTTACTTGTCTTTAAAATATCTTTAAAATCTCTTTAAAAATAAGCAACAATTTTAATCAAGAATGCCTTTTTCCCGTAAACTGAACAAGAAAAACGTATTACTGTCCGTTTCTATCAAAGAAGGCCGATTCATACACTAATTGAGATTATAATATACTTAAATTTCATATTTTTAAAAACAAAGGCAGTTTATTCCTGAACGATTTTTATGCAGGGTGTCCCGAAATTAATGCAACAAAATTTGGTCACAGATTCTTAAGACAAATTTAGAGGACCCGTATTTTTTATGTTTGCCAAGTGGCTCCCTCTTTCGGAGTTAAAGCCCCCTGAAGTCCGCCCCCTAAGAATAATCTTTTTTTTATATCTCAGAACCCTGTTGTACGAGAATCACTAAATTTGGTAGCCAGGGGTTTTATGATATGTGGAATCTGATGGTGCTACGTTTTTTGGCGGGGAACCCCCTTAAGACACTTTTTCGTGGGCCCTGTTGTCTTTGGAGATAAAAAAATTTGGTCGCACATTTAAATTTCTTAAAAATTACGAGTCTACTAGAAAGCCATTAAATTTAGAAACTTTTTATCTATTTATACTTTTTTCGTAAAACGCAATGTTTTCGAGAAAAATGTCAAAATGTGATGGAATGCATATCGTGATTCGCCATTTTCCTCAAAAACATTGCGTTTCACGAAACAAATATCAAGAGACAAAAAAGTTTCTAAATTTAATGGCTTTCTAGATAACTAATTATTTTAAAAAAAATCAAATTTGCGACCAAATTTTTCTGGTTCCAAAGACAAGGGGGCCCACGAAAAAGTGTTTTAAGGGGGTTTCTCGCCAAAAAGCGTAGCACTGTGAGATTCCACATGTCATAAAACCCTTGTGTACCAAATTTAGTGATTCTCGTACAACATGATTTTGAGATGTAAAAACGACTTCTTAGGGGCAGAATTCAGGGGACTATAACTCCGAAAGAGGGGGCCAGTTGGCAAAAAGAAAAAATACGGGTCCCCTAAATTTGTTTTAAGAATCTATGACCTAATTTTGTTGCATGAATTTCGGGACACCCTGTATTTACCGATTTTCTGATCACCCTATACATGCATGATGAATGTTCTCCATGCCAACCGCATTTTAAAGACAAGCAAAAATTTTAATCAAGAATGACTTTTTTCTCGTAAAATGAAAAATAAAAATATTTTCCCTCTTTTCCACTCTAACCGTGGGCATACTGTAAACTTCTTTTTTATAAAAAATTGTAACAATGTTGTTTTTAAGTAGATTCAATAGACTAAATTTGTTTGTTTTTGTCTGCTTCCATAGCTACAGATATATGATATATGAGTTACCGATTCAAATATGTGCGCCCAACCACTGTTACGAGTGGTATGACTTGACAACATGGTTACCACTCTCTCTTTTTATTGATTATTTTGAAGGAGAAATTGTTGTAAACTCAAATTTTTTACATATAACTAAATACTCGTATAATGTATGTAATATGTTCTCTGACATAAAGACAGGTAATATGGATAAAATTTTGAAAAAGAAACAAACACGATTACTTAAATCATATAGTGCGATGTTATGGTAGGATGGTTACTAGTGTCACCCAGAGATTTTCATCTCTTTTTGTAGCTTTCAAATTATTGGGAATTAATTTCGAAATACAGATCATAAAGCGTCAAATCGGAATCTACCGCTACATAAAATGACTACCTACCTAACCATGAAATGTTATATCTCTTGACATAAACAAGAATAATAAGAAAGTTAAAATTACCTTGTTTTGAAAATATCAGTAAATAACATCATCCGTGCCGGCCAACTTTGAATTGTGCCAATAATTTCGAAATCGTGTCATACTAAAAGGTAAACTGAAGAATAAGTTTTAACACTAAAATAGATGAAATTGATCATCTTAATCAGGATCTACCCAACATTTTACTTCTGACATGGAACAATTATAAAAACTGCAATTTAAAAAATTTGCTAGTTTGAAGTAAATATAGGTAAAATATTAAAAACTAATAAAAATAGGAGCGGTATACAATAACAATATAAAATCTTCGAATAAAAGAAATATATGATATAAACCTAAAAACTAAAATGTTGCAAGGTACAAGACCATCAAAAATAAGTATGCATCTAGATAGCTCCACCCACTAGTGCGCACTAGACAAAACGAGGGAAACCTCTCCAAAGGTATATTTGTAAATCTAGTTCGAGTGAATGGGATCGAGTACTTAGGGCTGTACTAAAGTTTCCAAAACGACTTCGTAATAGATTTTGTTTCGAAAGTGAGAAATAAAAAGTTAACGGGGCAGTCAAGAATACTGACCATTCAGCAAAAATTTGTCCAGGATAATAATTAATCAAGTTCTCCAGAAAGTATCAGAATAAGAAGAAGACTACATTTACCCTGTCATAATACACTTTCAAATATTCATTTGGTTGCGCCTACTTCTTATTCGTTCTAGTCGAAAGCCTTCTTTCTCAATCTTCTGCCCGAGTCAGAAACGCGAACTTATTCATGACGGTCTATACCTATATGTTTATTTGCTTCAGTTTATTAACTACTGCATGTACTGGCCTATAAATACATAATTAATGTAATAAATGAATTACTTTACTTACTTTAAATATAATAAGCTGATTCAAATAAATTCAAAAAATTTTTATTAAATCCTAGCAAATAACGCCAGATAACGTTCTTCGGTACCAAAAATGTAGATATGCCAAGGATATATAACCTAACCTAAATCCTAACCTAAAAATATCTAAGATTTAAGATATTGTCGTATTACCAGTCCCGAATGTATTTCGAGAATTCATCATACTTTCCATTCGGGACTGCGAAGCTGGAAAAAGCCAAGGACAATGTCCCAAAGGAACCAGAACCCCAGCGCGACGATCCAGAGAGCGTGTCGCGAGAAAGAAATTTTTCAGCTCACTTTCCAAAGTTCCATCGTCGCGTTCAAGTCAGCTCCTAGCATCTCAGAGCGCTCCATACATGGCCGTCGACACCGCCCCAACTTCAACGATGGGACGCGGAAAAAATCGCTTCACTTTCCAAAGTTCCCGCTCCATACAGCCCAAACACACCGACACAGCAGCTCACATCCCCAACAGCTCGAAACCATGGCCGCGAAGCCGATATTAGGTTCAAATTTCGGAGATAAAACACCCTGTACAACATTAAAATAGATAACCCAGGACGATGTCATATTTCTAAGATACCAAAACAGTAAGATGAGGAATCCAGCCAGGGTCCAGAAAGCCGCACTAAACCGGGACTCGCAAGAGAAGCCACATGCAGAAAAAGCCGTTTTGTGGATGAACATCGACCCTGAGAATAGCAGATATATAACCAGAGATGTGTGCCTGGCCAGTGATTGCAGCACGAACAAAATTTTTACAACTATTCTATATGCGAATGTCTATAACCAACAACTCTTGTTAGCCGAACTCTTAGCTGAACACCCTAAACTAGCGACACGGCACCCAACGTGAGGCTCTGTGGCTCAATAAGCCAATACCTAATCTTTTAGTTCCACAACAGCTCGAACTATCTTGCTGATTGGATGAGCCAATCTTGCTGTTCCACGACAATACCTAACCTAACCTTTGAATTTATTTGAATTAGTTTTAATACTTTAAAAGTAAAAATTCGAGAACTAATAATAAAATACCTATTTATTTTTATAATCACTACGAACACTTAAGGTCTCGTTAATAAAAGAAACAAGGACTGAAAATTGCAACAAAGTCAGTACACGTAAGGGACGTGCGTATGCGAGTAATGTTTTATTCCTTAATTTTCATCTAAACATGCATCACGAAACTTACCATATCTTAACTGTGTTAAATGTTTCATAGTTATGACGAATCAGAGATCAAGAAGTTATGTTACGATCAATTGGCAATCACGCAAAAAAACAATCCCTCGCGAAATTACGACGAATTTGTTCTGTGAATAGTATAAGTGCGATGCATAAATGGAATAATTTCAGTGGATTAGATCTCAAGGTCCTCTTCCCGAGAAAACAAATCATTACTAACTACTGTTACTGTGTCGTGTTATTGCAGTTGGCGGTTTTTGTTTTGTTCAATTAAATGTATTTTTTTGACCGTTGGTTTTACGTGTTTAATATCCGTAGAGGTCGTGTTTTTATTCCTCGACGTAACGAGATCTGTTACAAATCAACCATAAAAAGTTGTTCCAGTTTCTAAACCAACATAGGCAGACAAGATCAAAGTATGTTTTAAAACGTTAGATATTGGAGTCAAGATTTGGAACTCGAAATAACGTTAAATCAAAATTGGAAACCGATTTTAGTTCCCGACGCCAAATTTTGAATAATTACATGTATCAAATATCGTTCAATCAAACTTGATTTATATTCTGTTTTCTGTTTCCAAACTAATCTTCTCTTCCCTATCTACAAAAATGTTCGACAATAAGATTAACAGTTCTAAAAATAAATCTCGGACTATAGACGTACCGGTCTGTAGTAAACAACGTGAAGTAAAACATGAATTAATATGAAATGTTACAATCGTATTTCGCTTCAGTTGTTAAAATAAAATTTATGTATACCAAGTGTGACTGAAATAAATACAACCTAAGTTATTTAAACATCGCGACTGTATTTGTTACTGTATAAATATTTTATATGCGCTACTGAAATTTAAATTTTTATTTAAATTTACTGTTTGTGTCAAAAGGAAAAGTCAATACCAATCAAACAATTTTTTCACACTTTTGATTACAATTCAGAAGGCTAATCGTCATAGAACCGTTTCTGTATACAAGAATAGAGTTTTTTTTTACGAGCGCCAGACAAAAAATATTCAATATTACTAAACTGACTGCAACTGTGTCTCAAGTAATATTTTTTTGAAAACTGATTCGATTATTAAAACTGGAAAAAAAGAGCACAGTGCATTAAAAAAATTGGACATACACGGTGGCCAAATGAAAACGAAACAGAGCCATTATCAGGAACTGCGTCAAGATTGCAGAAAATCGCTTAGACCCGTCGATTTTAGATTAAAGGGGGGCATTCTTTGCTGGTATTTTTTATTTCGCCACATTCACCCCCAAGCAAGGGTAAGCATCACCCCAAAATATTTAAATGGCATTGGGGTTGAGTAATATTTCTTTTGAAAGCTCTTACAATTCTCTTTACAACAGACTTTAAATTTTATAATTCCGCCCAATATTTTGAAAAAAAAATTACATTTTAAAATTTAAATTATGTTTAGTTGCTTACTTACTACTTAGTTGATTAAATGTTCAAAGTGATGATCGCCCGCTTCCATACAAGATTTTGTTCGAAACGTTCGCGCACATTCCGAAGCATTTCCGGAGTGATTCGACGGCATTCGTCGACGATTCTTTGACGCAAATCTTCCAGCGACGCTGGCTATGTTTTATATTTTACTTTTTAGGTATCCCCACAAAAAGAAATCAAGGGGCGATAAATCCGGTGATCGTGGAGGCCACTCAATGCTACCTCTTCTCCCAATCCAATTCCGTATAAAACGTTGGTCCAAATACTGACGGACAATTAACGCATAATGCGGAGGAGCACCGTCCTGTTGAAAAATCAAATGATCTTCATCATACTCTGGAACATTTTCAATAATATCAGTCAAGGCAGGATCAATAGCGTCTTCCAGTAATTGCAAATACATTTGGCCAGTCAAATTATCAGGTAGAAAAAAGGACCCACCAGCCGGTTACCGAAAATTCCAGCTCATACATTTAATTTTTCCGGTTGCTGTGTATGCACCTCGTGAAAAACTCTTGGGTTTGAATCGGACCAATAGCGGCAATTGTGACGATTGACCGTCCCTTCAAGAAAAAACTGCATTCATCAGAAAAACAGATGTTACAAAGGAACTGTAGATCGTTCCCTGCTCGCTCACTCATTATTTCCTAAATTCCTGGACTAAATGTATTTTGTATGGATGGAATTTATTCTTCTTCAAAATGGTTTGTATTCTAGTTCGATTGATCCCAGACACAGATGCCAGCTGCCTCATACTTAATGTAGGATCAAGATGAACTTGTCCCAAAACTGCAACTTCACTAGCTTCATTAACTATAGGTTTTTCAATTTCTCGTTTTTTATTGGCTACGTTCCCTGTCTCTTGAAATTTTGTTACTAACTCTAGAACATACTTCCTGCTGACATGTCGATCTTGATGTTGTTCATTAAATAGCTCAGCTGCTCTATTCGCACATTTACTGTTCATAAAGTAAAGCGAAATGATATCTACCCTTTCCGCAATGGAATAAACCATAGTGTTTAATTTTCAAAAACACAACTAAATAAACTACCAACCAACGCTTCCAAATAATACTAGAAGATTTGGAATCTACTAATTTTACGTTCATTGTGTGGGTACCTATAGCATTCATTTCTGTTTTTTACAATTGTGTTTTTTTTACGAAAGTGATAACAAATCGCCAAAAAGCAATGTGACGCAAGAAATACTAAATTTATACCATTGTCGTACTTAACTCGAATGACTTGACATTTTTACCGTTACTAATTGTTTGTACATAAGTTTCAACTTTAAAATCAAAATTCTCAATAAGTATTGGGCGGAATTGTCGGATTTATAAATTTTAAAGTCTGTTGTAAAGAGAATTGTAAGAGCTTTCAAAAGAAATATTACTCAACCCCCAATGCCATTTAAATATTTGTGGGTGTTGCTTACCCTTGCTTGGGGGTGAAAGTGGCGGAGTCAAAAATACCAGCAAAGAATGTCCCCCTTTAATCTAAAATCGACGGGTCTGAGCGTTTTTTTACAATTTTGACGCAGTTCCTGAAAATGGCTCTGTTTCGTTTTCATTTGGCCACCCTGTATTTGTTACTATATAAATATTTTATATGCGCTACTGCAATTTAAATTTCTATTTAAATTTACTGTTTGTGTCAAAAAGAAAAGTCAATACCAATCAAACAATTTTTTCACACTTTTGATTACAATACAGAAGGCTAATCGTCATAGAATCGTTTTTGTATACAAGAATAGAGTTTTGTTTTACGAGCGCCAGACAAAAAAATATTCGATATTGCTAAAGTCACTGCAACTGCATCTCAACAAATATTTTTTTGAAAACTGATTCGATTATTAAAACTGGAAAAAAAAGAGCACAGAGTATTAAAAAAATTGGACATATATGATAATAGGTAGTCATTTATTGTATAAGTGTTTTAAGTAGCATTTTATCTACGCAAAAATGTTTAAACGCGAGAACGTAGTTCGAGCGTTTTATGTTCTTAAGTGGATAAAAGGCAATTAAAACACGAATGCAATACAACGTCTTATCCATAATCACACCACAATCATATTTGTGGAGTCAGAATTATTGGAATTTAATAAAAAAAATATTCGCACGGCTTGATATTTCTTACTAGTGCTCAATGAGCACCAGTAAAGAAAAGAAACGTGGTAGATTTTGTTATACCTACTGGTTGCTATGGTACGTTGTTTATTATCAATTATTTAATAAACAGTTCTATTTGAATTTGGTAAAAATGCAAGAAAGTAATTGTGTTCCTGTGGTTGTTTTTGAAGAAGCTCTAGAAGCAATTTTCCATTTATTACCAGAGAAATCCAGGGAACATTACGAAAAAGTTCGCCGATTTTAACAAATGGAGGGAAAAACGGAGAGTAATAACAACAAATGAAGTCATGCTATCGCATTTTTTAAATTTGGAGAAAAAATATACAATTTCATCTATGTGGTCAAAGTATTCGATGTTGAAGGCTACTATAAAGGTCTACAAAAATATAGATACTGGAAAATATTACAAGCTTACTGCTTATTTGAACAGTGAATCGAGAGGATAAAAAGCAAAAAAGCTGCAGTACTGGAAAAAGCACATATTGAAGAATTTTAGACTGGAGCTTCCGATAAAGAATATTGAATGATTAAGGTAATTTTTATTTTATTTTATTTTGTTTTATTTAATAATCTGTTCAACAGGTACTACCCAATTATAGAACAGGGATTTTACAGACAGTAATAAAAGAAGTACATTAATTACAAACAAAACTAAAAACAACAAAAAAATACAGACCATCATAAAAAAGAAGAAAATAAATAAAATCTGTACACTAAATAATACACATAAATGAAGATTAAAATTACATATTTGAAACTACCAGACATTAAAAGTAAAGTATTTTTAAGTCATTAAGGCTACAGTTAAAAATATCTACTGCATTTTTATTACAGTTGTTGCAGATTTCATAAAGTGGTGAATGTTTGAGTACATTAGTACGAGGAGTTGATAAATAAAATGTTTTTTCTAGGGCTAGATCTAGGTATAGAAAATGATAATTTACGTCAAATTTTAAAAAGAAAGGCCTGCGAAAAGTATTCCCATCTAGTTTCAAGGCTAATAAAGGCATGTCTACTTGTATGTGACGTCACTACTAAAAAGGTCTATTGAACTTTTGTCTCAATGTCGTAGCCGTAAACCCAGCTTCCGTCACTCGTGATGATCCTTTGAATGAATGTTTCATCGTCATTGTATTGTTCAAGAAGTTGCCCACAAAGGTCCACACAATTTTCTTTCTGTTGTTCTGTTGTAAATCGGCGATTTACACGCACCAGATATTTGACGTTCAGAATGTCGGAGTCATCAGTTGAAGTAGAAGGCCTTCCTGGTTAAGAATCATCTTCAATTGACTGACGACCACTTTTGAATCGTGAAAACCATTCATAACATTGCGTACGACCCAGAGTATCATCTCCGTAAAGTTGAAACGTTTCCGTGAAAGTTTTCTTCAGTTTCACGCAAAATTTTACTTTGCATCGTTGTTCCAGAAAATCGCACATTTCAAAAATCGTCACCAACACTAAATGCAATATTAACAATCGAAGAACATGTGGTTACAAAGGAGGTTGTCATTCCAGTTAACTAATGTGACTTTTTGGCACCTAGGAATCAATTAAAATAACATTTTATGACAGTTTTCAAAAAAATATTATGATATTGCAGAAATTCGCTATTAAATAATTTACCTAAACTTTTAAATGCAAACAGGACATTATTTTCAATTGTAGGTTTAGTAGCAATTCCTCTATAATAGTTCTGTATCACGGTACAACTATTATTATTGCGGTAAAAATACCACAATATTTTCCACGAATTGCATGCCTTGGATTTTAATCTCAGGAAGTATGCATCACAAAGAAAAATGCGCATTTATCGACAATTAGTAATCTCTTGACAAAAGGCTGATTCGAAACTTGACAAGGACAGTGGTCAAGAAAGTAGATTAGAAAAAATTGATCTATTTGAAGTAGATGTAGGGTTTTTCCTATAAAAATTATGATATAATTTTCTATTAAATATTAAATTAATCGACCTTCATCAACCACATTGTAACCATAAATTCAACGTTCAACTCAAAAAATCAATGAAGATCATTTAATGATAATAATTGAAATAACGTGTCTAGAACTTCACATGTTGGGAAAAACTTACTAAATTTAATAAAAATGTTAAAATTCACTAGCCACGATTTGCTGTTTAGTGGTGTTAATTTCTATGGTGTTAATTTTTTCGTGTTTACTCTGCACTTAACAGAAGTCGACTTAACACATTTAAATTTAACAAATAACGATAATGCGTCGATTAATGCTGGTTAGAATACTTTGAGAAGAATTTTTAAAACAAACTTTACATGTCCTTTGAATTCACGAATCCCCGCTAATATAATTATTTCGTTCACATAAAATAATTTAAATTAATAATTGTGAATTAATGATTGTGAATGTTGCTGTTCTACTGATGTAAATAAAACATTTACATTCTTATCTTCTAATGTTTTATCGACATCTAAACGTCCGCTTGGAAACCATATTTTAGTAGTCGATTTTCTGTACAGGGTGTTTTTTATAATAAATGTTGTAAATTATATACGTAATTAATAAAATAAAGTTTTAAAATATTAAGTAATTTAATGTAATACGACTTGTTATATACTTTAAATGCACTTTTATCCTGAAATATATTATTTTATTTTTTATATTCTAACTTTGTATTGCTTTAAACTTTATTTAGACGAAAGACTAACCAAAAGTTATATAAATTTTTTAATATTTCAGTAAATAATTTGTATATTTATGTTGAATTTTTATACTCATTTTCAAAATAATATCGAATTTTGAAATATGCTACTTTAATTTAGACAATTATTAGAAGTATTTTCTAGAACGGGTACATTTTGGATTATCTAAAATTAATCGAATTTCTTTCGTAGACCGTTTTAGACAGATTTACTTCATGTGTGTTTCTTGAGATGTCTATGGCTGGTCATTTAAACTTTTTTTGTCAACATGTTTCATAAAATAATATTTTTATAACTATAATAGGCTTAGTGCGGCGCGGAGTTTAACAGGACCGTAGTCAGATTACGAATGAAAATATTAATATGTATACAGAAAATATGTCGCAACATAGTACTATTATCAAATATCAAGATAAACCTTAGTGTTGAGACAAGACTTCCGTGGCATATTGGAAGGAGTTAAAACATATTACTACGTTCTTTTATAAGTTTTCTTTAGTGAAACGTTGACATTTATCACTTAATATTAACTTGTGTAGGGAATGACCGTTCAACGTCTACTGTTGGCAACGGACAATATGAGAAATTGTTGAGGCATGAACTATATATTAATATAAAACTTTACATATGTTTTCCAAAATGGTGTATCCTAGGTTTTTTTCCAACACTCTGCATTTTTTCTTTTATTGTACTACTGACTGGGCGTATATTATTGGCATCGCATATATTTGTTAGTACATCATGAATTACATCAAATTGTTCATTTAGGGAGAGTCCATGTGATTCCAGTTTACGGAGTTACGGAACTTGGGGTTCTCTAGTTTGTTTAATATAATATTGCTTGAAAGAACGGCGTCTGTAAGTTCATAGAGAAATACAGAGTCTTCAGCGTTGGACGAGGCATGGCTCTTCAAATGTCTTGTCACTTTAGTTTATCACAAGAATTTATAATGCGTTCACACACAGTACAAAACAGATCATTTTCTTTAATACGTATGTCTCTGTAACCTTCGGGATCACTGTCAAACCACATTTGAAATAATTTCCGTCTATTTCTTTTCTCTTTCGGCATTTTACTTCACTTTTCCCCACAACTAATAGTTGTTAATGTAAATTATATTACAATTTATAAATGGTTATTTAAATACACAAGGCGAATACAATTTACAGCAGACGTAAAAAAGAAATGTATCGACGCGATACCAACTACTACAAGGTTCCGTAAATAACTGAACTGTTCAAAACGCGAGTCAGCTGTGAAGGCCACCGACCCCCATGCCGGCTCTGTTAGACTCTGCATGTGCACTAGGCCTATTTATATCTTCATAACAAATATCATGGGAAAAAACTTATCACTGATCTGCAAATATCACATTAACAAACCAAAGTGGGTGTCCTACCTGCTCCATAGATACTGCTTCTGAAATAAGCATATTGTTAGTCCTGGAAACGTGACTCTCTTAAACAATTTTAAAAGAGAAGTAAAAAAAACAAAAAAACTGCCCTATTTGTTTTCAGTCATTTTCATTAAAATTTTTGAGAAAACTAGATTTTTAAACCGATAATTTTGCAGGAAACAATTTTACTCGGATTTTTTGACAGCCGAACCACCAGACATATACCGCTTTCGAACTTATTCTGCTATTGCTTTGACTATGTCATACTGATGAGAATTAATAATTTCGAAGCAAGTTTATATCTAGTAGTTCGGCTGACGAATGATCGTGGCTATTTACTAGATACACATAAAAATTGTATGTAAAAAGTTCTTGCTTCAAATGTACAACAATTGATTTTAAGGTATCGCAAGTTTATATACACGCCAGAAAATAGTTTCTTCTTTCAAGAAAATTATTTATTTATTTAAATCTTTAAATTTCTACCCAGAAGTATAATTTCTTACTTTAAAAATAGGTAGCATTTATAATAAATATTTTATACTTACGGTTAAACGAGTTCTATTATGATCTACAAAGATTTTATATGTTTTGAATTGTATATTAATGTATCCTTTGTTTCATGCAAAATTGAATAGTTTTTTATTGTAAATACTTATTTTAGGTATATTAGTGATGTCAATATTGTAATTATTCGTTACTTTTTATCCGTTACTTGAATAAGTAACGAATACTGAGTAATCGATGAGAAAAGTATTCGATACTGATACTTTTTCTTCTCCAAGTTTCGATACATGTAATCACGATAATCGGTAATACTCGGACTCGGTTCGGAATATTTATCATGTACCTACTCGTTCGACGAGTATCGCAAGGAAAAAGTAGTCGCATAGTCTTCAACCTATAGGATTGTTACTTAAGATCAAATACCTTTTTGTTGACATTTAATTAAACAGCTGTAAAATATATTTAATCAGTAATTAATCAATGTAATTATTTAATTCGCAGTTTGCTGCAGTATAGTAGATACTGCACCTGAAGAACGTAAATAATATATAAACATACAAAACTTAAATTATTTATATATTTATTAACATTTAAATAAATAATTATTTTCTAAATTTATTTATTTTAAACACAAAAAAAAATATTTATATTCTACTCTTATCTTATAGAAATTAGTCTTATAAAAATAGAAATACCTAACGAAAAAATATATATCCAAAATAACAAATAACGTAATTTATCAATTCAAAACTATTTACTGTTTTGTGCAAATGCCTACTACTACAAAGTTTTATGAATAAACAAAAAATCGTTGCAGTTTAGAAAAAGATTTTGTTTACATACTTGGATTTCAGTAATCTATTTTTGCGCCGTTCTGTTATTATTTGACCTGCCTTAGAGAATATACTTGGAACAGATGTAGCCACGATGGATAAAAGTTTATTTGCTAATATTGACAATGTAGGGTATTTCGAGCGTGTGGTTGACTTTTGGGGGAAGTCGGCGTAGAAAAAAAGCCGCATATCGTGCCGGCCGGACTATACATGTAACTGTACTCAGTAACGAATACAAAGTAACGGGTACTCGAGATAAAAGTAACGAATACTCTGAGTACTAAAAAGTAACTGTATTTGACCTCACTAAGGTAATACCTAAGGTATATATTTGGATACAAATAATTAAATATTTCTCAGTAACAAACAACATTCTGTTCCAAACCCACAACCCACAACACCTAGTTCAACATTATGTCGTTAAAACGATCCAGCTGCTTTACTGTCGTTACTCACAAGATGTGTATACACAGAACGTAAGTGCTGGCTCCATCTATCGTGCTACTTCAAACCTACGCCATTCTGTGAGCTACAATTTGCTTTCAAGAAAATATAAGTTTGATTAAAATATGCTACATTTGTCTTGAATAATTCCTACATTAATACTAAATTTTAAATATATATATATATGTATATTTTAAGGAACTAGTAGTTTTGAAACAAATATGTTTGCAGTTTATAATGAACTGTAAGAGATATTGTAGCTAAAGTCCGAGATAATAAATTTCAGAACTATATAAGATTTGAATTAAATTATATATATTTACAAATAATACAAATTCTAAGAAAAATGATAGATTACAGCAAATATTTCACATAGTTTGACGAAAGTATATACATTTGAATAGAATAAAATAACATTTACGGCAAATAATTCCATTTAAAACTATCTGCTCATTTGATCCACATACTTTTTTTTCAGTTTAGTTAGCTATATTTATATGTTGGTCGTTGTCAAAGGTTATGTTAGGACAATAGAATTCAACACATTTCTTTGAAAGATTACATTATTTAATATTTTTCAGATAATAGTATTTACAATTAGACATATTCCATTTTTATTTATAGATAATTATTAATTTCTGATAAATTCAATACTATTCGGGGCATGTAGTTCGTAGAGTAACTGTTTCGTGCAATATCGTCAGTTAATATAAAATAAAACTTCCATGTTCCTTGCTACTACTCTTTTAGAAATTTTTTCAAAATATTTCACGTCACAAATTTTTTTCACGACAAGAAAAATACGTCTTAGTTTTTTGAAAACGGATTACTTACTCCTCATCATAATAATGATCATTGGTGACCAAAAATTAATTATAATTCGATTACATGCTAATATTATTCATAAAATATTACCTGGCATTACCATAATTACTATCTCTACCAAAATTAACATCCTAACAATCGCATGACGATAAAAAACGGTCACGTCTCTATATGTGTATACTTCTTGATAAAACAACAAACCCAAGGCAAACCAGTGAAAAGTTAATCCAAATCACATCACGGCTAACGTTTCCGTTGCATGTCTCTTCTTCATTATTTCTCAGCCTCACAATGACGTAACAGTACGACCCTTTTCCGTAAAACGATGGTTGAGAAACGGTAGGAAAGGCGCACCCCATAGACCGCTCCCTTTAAAGACCTCGCGTGTTGAAAATTGAAATAGAAAGGATTCCATCGTTCAATGTTGATCTCTTTTTATAGGACGAATCAAGAAATAACTTTAAAAGTTACGATGTAAACAAACAAAACCGATATCTTTATTGACGATACCAAATGGAAAAGATATCAATCAATTTGATGACACCGTCGATTATTTTAACACCTTAAGAGATCTTCATGTACAGAGACCCATTAAAACCACGACACACCTAATAAACTCTACAGGATGTTTCAAAAACTGATTTACCTGATTGATGTCTAATCTGACAATGTAACTTTTTCAAACATAACAGAAAACTATTTTTTTAAACAGAAACAATGCTTCCCATAACTAGCCCTCTTTTCCGATTTTCAAAACTAAATAGGTACAATAAACTAGCAATCGCTATCATTTTTTTTCAAGGCCTACTACATTAATGGCATGCGATTATCAATTGTTTTTCTAAATAAAACAACATATATTTTTGTATTTATTTTGAAAAAGAATTGTTTTCTGTATCAAAACTATCAAATAATATGTGGTAACTTGATATTCTGATCCACTGGATAATGTTTTTTTATTAATTACATAATATTAATTAAAATAAATAAAAAAATTAATATAAAAGCTTAAAAACAGAAACATATACGTGCTATCAGGTACGTGACTATAATATCCAGGCTGTCTTACGGTGACGGCCCATTAGAATATTTTTGAGATTACTTCGATTTTCGTTTTGAAAATTTGGGTCCTGGGGTTTTCGGGGTCTTCTTTAATAATGCCACTGTTGTGCCAACTACTTGCTTCTTTTAAACGAAACACCCTATATATTATTATAGCCCATTATTATTGCAATTTAAAAAACCTAAATTTTCAAAATTCAAATCTGAAATATTCTAATGGGCTACCACCGTAAGACAGCCTATATTTCTATCTTAAAAATGATATAATGAATTGATTGTTTGGGTGGTACATTTACCAGTTTTGTTGGAACGCCTAAATTGATATTAATAAGCATTTTGCATGTTGTCTTTCTCGTACATTTTTGACGAAAATTAAGTCAAAGATCAAGTTGTCTTCTATCATTGGATTCAGAAAAAAAAACTCCAGTATCGTTCTATTTGAAAAAGTAAACCTACAGTTTATTGGGACCAAAAATGATGGACTTATAGCTTATGGCGTTTTTTACGAAGCACTTGCTGTAATAGTAAAGATAAATGGTCAAAATAGTGTGCAATAAGGTTGACAAAGACTATTATCAAGAAACTATTAATATCCTCTTTCTAGTATGCATCTTTCAATATTTTAGATATTTACTATTAGAGGTAGAAAAATGTTAAGTTTCCTGTTTAAAAAAAGTGGCAGTCTAGCAACAATGCGATTGCTTTCATCATATAGATCATAAGTATGTTTTTATTTTATATGTCAAATTAAACAGTCATTATAAGTTATACGGGTTATATCATTTAGAAACGCATCTTTTATATTTATGAATATACCTCAACTGAGAAGAATAAGAACTGTTTTGCAAAAAAAATGTACAAAATTGGAAAAGGATCTACTGAATAAATATCATCGGAAAACATTGCTAAAAGAAAATAATAGAAGTAGAGAACTTCCTTTCGAAGAACGTATATAACACAGGCCAACAAGGAAAAAATTCCAGAGATCAGACAATACGTTTCCGAAGGCATTTGGCGCGCTGAATCCGAATCTGGCCTCAGAATTGATCCATCACCCTAGGTTTCCGAGATATTCTAACCTAAAAGTGCAAAAAACACGTATTTTTGCTATTTTCAAGGTTATGTAACTTGGCGAAAAAATTTTTTTTCTCAAAACTGAAAATATCATTGGAAACTACTATCTTTCCCCTTCAAAACGCATTTTTTTATTTGTAAAAAGCTTTATTTTTCGCGGAGATATCGTCGATTAAAGATGATCAGTATAGCTTCCTTATTAAACCATGGCTATAACACAATATCACTAAGCGCTACGAGCCTTAGAGGGCTCGCAGCGCTTAGTGTTATTGGGTAATAGGGCTTGAAGTTAACCTTCCTGACGATTAGGGCTCACAGCGCTTAGTGTTGTGGGGTTATAGGGCTTGGGATTAACCTTCCAGACATATAGGGCTTGGGGTTAACCTTCCTGACGATTAGGGCTCGCAGCGCTTAGTGTTATTGGGTTATAGGGCTTGAAGTTAACCTTCCTGACGATGAGGGCTCGCTCCGCTTAGTGTTGTGGGGTTATAGGGCTTGGGGTTAACGTTCCTAACAATTAGGGCTAGCAGCGCTCAGTGTTATGGGGTTAGCCATGATGTAATAATATAGCCATACTGGTCATCTTAAATTGACGATATCTCCGCGAAAAATAGAGCTTTTTCCAAATAAAAAATTGCGTTTTGAAGGGGAAAGATAGTCGTTTCCAATGATGTTTTCAGTTTTGAGAAAAATTTTTTTTTCGCCAAGTTACATAACCTTGAATATAGTAAAAGTACGTGTTTTTTACACTTTTAGGTTAGAATATCTCGGAAACCTAGGGTGAAGGGTCAAAAAAACGTGTCAATTAAGGTCAGATATCACGAATTTTCAAAATATAACAGATTCGCGCCAAATTTGGTGTACGGAGGTTTTCGGGGTCGCTGATCACAGATCCGAGGTCAATTTTGCAAAATTCAAGATGGCGGATTCAAGATGGCCGAACAAATTTAAAAAAAATAACACATTTGCGTCAAATTCGATATACTGGGGTTTTCGGGGTCACTGATCACGGATCCGAGGTTAATTTTGCAAAATTCAAGATGGTGGATCCAAAATGGCCTAACAAATTTTCAAAGAATAACGTTCGCGCCAAATTTGGTATACGTTGGTTTTCGGGGCCGCAGTTTGTAATATTGTTGTTTACT
Organism: Anoplophora glabripennis; assembly: GCF_000390285.2. NCBI lineage: Eukaryota > Metazoa > Arthropoda > Insecta > Coleoptera > Cerambycidae > Anoplophora > Anoplophora glabripennis. The sequence continues at coordinate 657,600 of NW_019416333.1, read as the reverse complement.
TTATAACCTGAGCACCCAATCATGTTTTCGCCTTCTTTTTTCGGCAATATATTGTTCTTTTTTCTGTAAAAGATCTATTAACGGGTTTTCTGCCTAATCTCAGGTAATAAAGTACATAGTACAACTTTTCTTTTTTTGTGTGGCTGTTATTTATAATAATGAAAAGTTGTTTTCGAAATTTTGTATTACGACAAAGGTAAAAAATCACCCCAGTACCACAAATATGTTTATAATAGCTTTAAGAATATCTATATAACCACTCTCCCGCAGGTAAAAGCTTTATGAAAAGGTGTTGAGAACAGTTATACAGTATTAAATAAGCATTTATAAATCCAAAATAGGCGCAGCTTATATATCCATTTTATAAAAGCTGTGCATACAATATTTACTCCACTAATTAGTGTTCTTTCGTTACATTCTTACAGCATTTATAAAATATACTATAAAACCTTTGTACAGAAAACATAGGCTTTTTAGCAATATAATACATGCGTTTATATACTAAATTGTTTTATTAATAAAAGCTTTGGGCTATGGTTGATTGTTGGCCACATAAGGTAGTTACTCAAGAGTTAATGTTTACCAATATACAGTCATTAACAATAAAATTAAATATGTATCTAGAGAATCAAAAACTACTTGCATCGAAAATTTTATTGATGAAATATACCACGATACTTTAAAAAGGAACTAAGCGCATTTAAAATTAAGCAAATTTGGCAATCATCTGTAATAAATTTTGAAAAATGATGACACAATTTTCGATTTAATAAAAAAATGAAGAATATGTACATAATAAGTTATTAAATATAATTCAATAGACATGCATTAAACTAATTATTTTATGATACATATATTATAAAATTGAATTTCTTTTTGGCGTAATTCTGGTGTACAATATGGCTGACATCTTGACCTAAGCATGTTTGAAAAATATGGCCGTTAGGAGGATGTTTCTACCACAGTAACTATAAATCTATTATAAAATAATTAAGATTTTAAATATTTTATATAGTATTTTGTAGAGTAATTTGCTAATCTACTGTCAGTTTAAAAATTCTGCGTAAACTGCTTACTGCTACAATTCCAGTCACGTCAACAGAAAAGAAGTTTTTTTTTTAATTAGGCAACAAATAGTAAAGTAGAATGTAAGTATGATGGGTAGATGGTATGGCCAGTAGACATTGTAAGTGCTTTCTTGCATTTTAAAATGTTCTGAAAGATTTTGAATGATAAAACACTTTCAACTAATAGCACTGTTAGTAGAGTACAAATGTACGAAGTACTGTCACAAGGTCACAAGTTACCATAATCAATAATCATATATGGGCAAATAACAAATACATTCTAGATGAGACGTGAATGGATGTCTAAAGATTAAATCATTATCAGTTAGTGTTATTTGTAATTAATAATTAATGAAATTATTATAATCAGTAAACAGTATTAATGTTGTTGTTGGCAGCACAAAATAATTTTCCAGTGACTGTAAAAGCAACGACGTACCTATCGTATAAACAAACTATACTTTCGGTGATTTTAATGAAACATGGCACGTTTGTTTGAAATAATAACGGGCTTATTTGAATGTAATACGATTAAATTCCAGTGTTTTCCTGAAAAACCTGTCACCTCACTTTTTCGAATATCGCTTGATTTTCGATAAAAAAATCACTGCATGTCCCCGATTAAATCAAAATATCTCATGAAAGTTATCAAAATATTTATTACGTTAAAAATACTATAGCCATAAAAACAAATTGTATCGGCATTTACTTTATTACTACAAACAAACCTTCTGATTCACTGATTTTTAGGTTAGGGGCAATCTCTCCATATATATATCTTTATTTCTTTGAAAGTTTTACTATACAGGGTGGTCCGAATTTTATGCAGGAAACTTCGAGGACACATAGATCTCTTTAAAATAATAGGAGTTTGCCTTATAAACATAGGTCTGGAACGGCCTCGTTTTAGAGATACAGGGTGTTGAAGGTGTTAAAAAAAATAATTTTTTATTTGTATCTCCGGAATCTATTAACCGATCTCAATAAAATTTGGTACATATAATGTATGATAGTAGACCTCGTATTCCCTAAAATATGAGCCATAAAGTTTCAACCAGTGGTGTACAACTGGACAGGGGTCACCCCCTTTTTATAAAAAAAAACCTACGCCATTGTGTTTTTTACAAGGTATTGTAAGGGATTTATATTCTAATGCACGTAAAAAAGGTAACTTGAATTTTTTCCCTCAGATTCACCATTTTGAAGTTATTCATGCCAATACAATCCCCTTGTGGTAGCACTTATGCTTAAAAGTAAGTGCAATTTGTAAGCACATCAACAAAATTCTTTCCATATCACCTGTGAGGTAGTGTTCCTGGTGTGTTTTAGTTTCACCTGGAGGCCTAATATTTACAAATAAGAATAATTTATAAAAATAATAATAAAAATACATTTACCAAGCAACAACAACTAAACAAGAAACAAAATTAACGTTACGTATTTACAGCAATTATTCAAAATGCGAACCACCCACATCCATACATTTCTGACATCTTCTATTAATGGAACTAATTGAAGCTAATAACATGTGGTGGTTTTCTTTTAATTCATTACACCTGCCTTCTATTCGCTACAGTAGTTGTAGTCTAGTATCTCTATTGGAGTAAACTCTACTTTTCAGATAGGTAACCCTAAACATAGAAATCCAGGGGGTTTAGATCTGGCGATCTGGCTGGCCGAGACACTGGACCCTCTCCAACATTATGGTTGAGATTGGCATTTGGTCTTCTGCCTATCCATCACCCCATATAATTTTCATTAAGCCATTCTCGTATTATTCTCTTCAAGGAGCACCATCCACTTGTATCCAGTATTTTGTCGTATATTTAATGGAACATCCTCTAATAATTCAAATAGATGGTTTTCTAGAAAGTTTATAAGTGGCTGGGAATTTAAATGGGGCGGCAAGAAGAAAGGTGCACATACTTTATTGCGAATTATTCCGAGCCATACTTTCACAGAAAATTCGAGTTGAAGATTTTGTCCGAATTTCATGAGGATTTTCTTGTGACCAAATATGCAAATTGTGAAAATACACTACCTCTCGCCTTGTGAACGCAGCCTCATCGGTCCACAATATTTCTAGTAAGAATTCTAAAAACCACTGATAAAAATTCGGGCGTCTCTCGGCAGGTCCCGGAACTAAATTTTGCACAGATGGTACGGATTTCTGCCATCCTTATGTAGAACCTTTCAAATTTTCGATTTACTCACCTCAAGTTGCCGAGACGTTCTTCGTGTATTTAGTCAAAGATCATCGTCAAATGCTCTTAAAATTTCATTTCTGTGCCTTTCATTACTCCATTGTGATTTTCCAAATATCGTTTTAATCCAAAAAGATTAAAGCGACAAGTGTAAAGAATTTTGTTGATATGCTTACAAATTGCACTTACTTTTAAGCATAAACATAAATATTCGTATAATATTATGGTTAGAAGTGTCTTCTACAAGAGGATTGTGTTGGTATAAATAACTTGAGAACGGCGAACTTTAGGGAAAAAATTCAAGTTACCTTTTTTACGTATTTCGTGCAATAGAATATAAATCCGTTACAATAGCGTGTAAAAAATACAGTGGCGTAGGTTTTATTTATAAAAAAGGGGATGACCCTATCCGGTTGTACACCACGGGTTGAACCTTTAGAGCTCATATTTTAGGAAATACAAGGCCTACTATCATACATTATCTGTACTAAATTTTATTGAAATCGGTTAATAGATTCCGGAGATATAAGCAAAAAATCAAAATTTTTTAACAACTTCAACACACTGTATCTCTAAAACGAGGCCGTTCCAGACCTATGTTTATAAGGCAAACACTTACTATTTTAAAGAGATCTATCTACCCTAGAACTTTCCTGCATAAAATTCGGACCACCCTGTATAGTGGTTTTATAAGTACAATATATATTGCTCTATCTCTCAAAAATAGCTTTTTAGTTGAGAAGAAACTGTTTAACTATTCTGCTTACAGCTGTAATAAATCCCTTTTACAGATTCTTTTTTAAAGTTCGTTGTGATATTATTTACCTTTATAATTTAGTCATATAGTCTATTTAAATGATAATATTATAGTGCAATCAATATATTATATTAAAGCTTTACCAATTGACCGATAAGTGCTTATATAACATTATAACAAACAAGGATGCAGCTATAAGGGCCGCCGTACACGAGCCACATTTTGCAGTTGACGTAACTACAAATTTGTGGTCAAGTTGACTGCAACTCGCGGTTGACCCGAACACATCCCGACTACATTTTTGTGGTTGACTTGCGGTAGTATCAACCGCAGTCACAGTCGAGGCGACTACAACCTGACCACATAACAGATCAGTTTAAATATGCCTCTCGAAGAAGAAACACTTTTATTTCTTATTTTGAGGAGAAAAAGGAGACGTAGAAAAATACGATCACTCTGGATACATCTACTTCTGACTACTCGACGAGAAGAAGGAAATTTTTATAATTTATTTGCAAAACTCAAGCAAGATGACAAAAAATTTTTTAATTATTTTAGAATGTCAATTAGTTCGTTTGATGAACTACTTGGAATTTTGAAATCTAAAATTAAACGTTGTGACACAAACATGAGAAAAAGTATTCCGGCTGAAGAGAGGCTTACTATAACATTGAGGTAAGTAACTAGATATTAAATAAATTCAATTCGGTAGTCAACTTTCTATATGCCAAATTTTTATTTTTTCTGAAATAATGAAATAACGTTTGCATTTTATTAATTTTTTATTTTTCTCATCTATAACTGAAATACATCTTCAAATGACGATGTTGTGCGTACAGAATCCATTGACAATGAATCCTGTGGGGAGCTAAGCGGAGTACTAACACTGTTACGCTGGAATTGTCCGGATGTGGTAGGGATGTATGAGTTGATGTGATGGTTTATGGGCTGATTGTGCAATGGATTTGTGTTGTAGCTGAGTGGCTGGTTTGTGTACTGGATATATGGGTTTCGAAGCACGTGTTCTGTTCTATTGAACTGAGAAGAGGACATTGCCTTAAATTTCTTCAATACCCCAATTATTTCAGTTTTTGCTTCCAATTTAAATTCCTCCGGGACGTTTTTTAAATCTTTGTGGAGCGACAAAAGAAAATACTTGTCATCATCATCACCATCATCGTCATTTATTTTTTTATCAATACGCTTAGACAATGTTTCGATAAGTTTATCTTCAGCAGAATGGCATGATTTTCGTTTTCTCGGTTGATCTTTCGGTGGTTCCCGATTTTCTTCGTCTTCATTATTTTGAGAAGACGTATCTTCTAAGCTGTTCGATGTCTCAGCCCTGGCTTCTGCCAGTGGCATTAAAAACGACAATTGGTCGAAAAACACGTACGGCCTCTTATTGGATGCTGCGGAGCCACTTTTCGTGGATTTATTCTTTTTCACCTCTCTGTTAAAGCCATCCCTCAATGTCTTCCACTTTCTTTGTAATGTCTTGGCTGCAAATAAAAAAAATATTTTATTACATTAAAGTTTTTATTTTGTTTCAGGTATTTGGCAACCGGATGTACATTTATGGATTTGGAGTATTCGTACAGATGTGGATCTACAACAATAGGAGGAATCGTTCGTGATGTTTGTCAACAAATCTGGATAAATTTAAAAGATATTTGCATACCGGAACCAACGAAAGAAAAATGGCTAAGCATTGCAAAAGGATTTCAAACACGAGCTAATTTCCCCAACTGTATAGGTGCCATAGACGGCAAACACATCAGAATTATCAAGCCAACAGATAGCGGATCTTTATACTTCAATTATAAAAAATATTTTTCTTTTAATTTGCTAGCTATTTGTGACTCGAATTATATGTTTACTTTCGTGGATATAGGCTCCTATGGTAAACATTGCGATTCATCGATTTTCGAAGAAAGTACTTTCTACCAAAAACTACGTCAGAACACACTTAATATTCCATCTACCCGGCGACTTGTGGGTGGAGGAAATCTATTGCCGTATGTGTTTGTAGCTGATGAGGCTTTTAGTCTTTCTAAAAATGTATTACGACCATACGGAGGAAACAATCTTAGTAATATTAAAAGGATTTTTAACTATCGTCTTTGTCGTGCTAGGAGGTATATTGAGTGCACTTTTGGAATATTGGCAAATAAATGGAGGATCCTTCATAGACCAATGAATGTACAAATTGATTTCGCCATTGATATTGTAAAAGCATGTTGTATTCTTCACAATTTCGTTCGTGAAAGGGATGGATATCGATTTGAAGATACTTTGACATTGCCGGAATCTTTACAAGATCTAGAAGGAAATCCTGTTGAAAATAGACAGGGTGGGCGATTTTTGAATTCTCTTCGGAATGAATTTGCTGCATACTTTATAAGTGACGAGGGAAAAGTAGAATGGCAATTAAGTAAAATTTAAGTCTATATGAAATAAAATAGTTCGCTTGGCATACAACACACTTAAAACTATTTCATTCCCTTTGTTGTAATAGATTTTAATATTAAATATTAAAACTTACCAATGTCGTTTTTTTCCTTGACCGATTTCTCAGCAAAATTTGTTGTGAATTTCTGGCAAATGTTAGCCCATGCATTATTTCTTTCCACTTTGTTGCTATAGGATTCGCATTTATAATCCCATATGCATGGATAATTTTGGATTTCGCTAATAAACAAATCCGTATCAAATGTTTCTTCCATTGTTTTTAACAGAGACAAAGGTCCTTTCTGTATAACGGCTACTCGGAATAAACGAACAAAATAAACTCCCGCGATCGCGGTGACTACGAACGCAAGATTGTGGTCCGTGGTCCGTGTACGGCTACACCGGCGCGCACGTTGATGTAACCACCCGGCGAGAATCGGCCGCAAGCGAACTGCAAATGCCCGTTCCGACTCCTGTTGACGCCCGTGTATGGAGGGTATACTATTTCTTATGGTAGTGCTCAGTTCGCCAACATGCGACCGCAATTTTGTCGTCGGTCCGACTGCAAAATGTGGCTCGTGTATGAGGGCTCTTAGGGATCGCCGCTGCCTTTCAAGCAGGAAGGCAGCGGCTGCCTTACGGCTGATCGAAATGATCCTTACTGCTGACCGAACAAGCCTTACGACTGCTCAAATCGAGCCTTGCGGCAGATCGAATCGAGCCTTACGGCTGATTGAAACGAGCCATGCGGTTCCTTGAAATGAACCTCGAAACGACTCTTACGGCTGTTCAGAACGAGCCTTATGGCGGGTCGAATCAATCCCTATGGCTATTTGAAACAAACCTCATAGCTGTTTTCGTGTTTAAAAATAAAGACAACCTATGTAGCAGCTGCTGATAGCGAACTGACTGATTCTGTCTTGCTAAATTGAACATTAACTGGCCCTATGTGGGCAAGCCAAAAGTTGCGGATTTTGAACTACCCCCCCCCCCCCCCCCCCCCCCCCGGTAGGGACGCCCCTCAAAATAATTTGTCAATTTGGTTTAGATAAAGTAATTTCTCGTAATAAATGGCACCTCTGTATAAAATTTTATCAATTTATTTCGAAGAATTCTCCAGATATTATAAAAAAAGGGCGTAGCGCCACGGGTGGGGGGGGGGGCGTTTCTCTATCATCTGTACTAGCAGATTTGCAAACTAAAAAGAATCCTGTACTAGAAATATCTGAAGTAAGCATTTTTTTATTTCTATTTATAGTAGCCATAGAGTGGTCAACTTTTTTTTTGGTCACGTTCTGAGTAAAAAATGGCAGTGGTTATACCACACCAGTTCTATAAAGCCACCATATGTTTAGTTAATTCGTAGTCAGAGTTATTTGTACATATTATTATCTTGTTTCAGAACACCCCTTCCCGGACAAGTCATCGAAGACCAACAACTGGTGTGAAAACTCTTACTTCATTACAAGTTGCCGAAAAATATAAAATTGTTTAGGATCGTCGATTTGTTTTAGTGGAGCAACAAATTGTGCAGGGAAGAGCAGAACATTTACTGAATGTTAAAAAAGGAAACTCGAAATCGAATTATTGGAAGAAGAGTTAAAAGCCAAAAGAAGTAATTAAAATCAAACCATATTTTAAAATAAAAAGTTAATAAATATTATTGTATGTTTTTTATTTTTCTCAATTTTATAAATATGTAAAAAAATTTGCTATTAAATTTCTTCTATTGTCTTGATTGGCCCCATCTTGATTCACCCTATTTTCTGGTCCTGGTTGAATATCACTTTGCCCAATTAAATAATTTAGCTCATCAAAATTAATGTGTTCTGGTGGAGGTGGCTCTCCTTCATTTTGCCTTTGAGCAATGTTATGCAACACAGCAGTAGCAATAATCATTGTCAGAGCATTTTCTAATTTACATCGCAATCTATACGCTAAAACGGGAAACCTTCGTTTGCACACACCAAATGTTCTCTCCACCGAATTTCTGGTCCTAATATGTGCCTCGTTGTAACGTATTTCTTCAGGGCTTACAGGGTTCAGAAGAGGCGTAAGTACATAAAGCTTTACTGCATATCCACTATCACCTAAAAAAATTACACCTAAAAAAATTATAAGTTGTATAACGACATAGTTATTAAAAGCCATGAAAAATTTACCTAGAAGAAAACTGTTTTCAAATTCACGAACCTCAAATTGTGCTCTAATTGTACTATTATTAAAAATGGTCATGTCATGGGTAGATCCAGGCCAACGGGCTCCAACATTCATTATGTTTAAGTTGGCATCACAAACAACTTGAGCATTAATGGAAAAATATCCTTTTCGGTTACTAAAAACCGCACCATCATCTTGCACTATAAAAAAAATACGCTTAATAAAATAACAATCCTAGCAAATACCAACTGTACCTGGATTTTGTATTTTGATATGTGTTCCATCTATACACCCAATTATACGTGGAAATCTAGATATGTCGTAAATTCTACTTTGAATATGAATTTGTTCTTGACGATTTGGCATTTTAATATACTGGGTTCTCAATCTGGCAAGTTCTCGTGAGACTGGTAATTATTCTTGAAACTGCCGATTGGTGAATTCCCATAAAATCTCCTATTGCAGTTTGATGCCCACACGTAGCATAGAACCACAGTGTCGTCAAAAGTTGATTTATAGGAGAAACAGTTATATTAAAAATCACAGTCTATGTATCTATCTACTTATGTGGACTGACGAACAAAAATAATTTATAATATTAAAGTAGTATACTTACAAATCATTGTTAAACTCAAAATTATGTTCAATTTGTTCTAACACATGTAAAACAGTTTCTTTTTGTAGTCGGAATCTTCTACAAAATGATAGGTCAGCCATATTTTCAAAATGATTTTGTCGATTATAAAATCTACGTGGAAAACCATAATCTATAATATGCAAGATATCCAAATCATCTTCAACAAACATCTCATCTTCAATCTACGTAGTGCAAATTTAATTATGATCTTTATAAAGAATAAAAATAACATATACAATAATCTGTCGTAGCAAAACAAAAATTGTTTTGAGGTTAAGTAGCCAATCTCAAGCTTAAGCCGCCAAAATTGTGGGCTTAACATTAGAAATGCTTAAGTCGGCAAAAGAGAACGGTGCATACAAAAACGTGAAGTTCAGCTGTCTTAACTCTAAAGCCAACTTAAAATTATACGGTGCTTACGGGCATGAGAGTTCTTTTTCCAATGGTAAATTCGTAACACGTGTTGTCGCCTGGTATTAAGGAAACCAGAAATAGTAGATGTGTTCAAGGTTGCTCTTGTTTTTGTTAAATTATAATCTGATATTCTCTCGACATTTGCAGATGAATGTGGCAGACAAAGAATTGCAAAAATTTTGTTTTCGTTTAAAATTAAATTTGGATAATATATTTTATTTTTTATTTGGACAAAAATGGGTATTTCGGTAGATATAAGCTACAATCGGTAGATCTACCGAAATTTCGGTAGCTGTGGCATCCCTGACTGAAGAAGATCTACACGGTCCCCGACGTTGGGCAGGGTGGCGGATTCGGACGGCTCTTGAGACGTGGGAGAGGAACAGACGTACAAGTGTGAGAGAGGTGCATGGAGCGAGGTAAAACGTAGTGTAATCTCACAATCTCACTAGGGTCTAGCCAACGGCAAGATATTAATCTTAGATTAACAAAACTAAATTATGTTATACAATTTATATAAGCCTTATAGCAAAACATCTTTGAACAACAACTGTAACGAGTTTAAAAAGAATATACAGCCTGGCAGTGTGATTTGAGTATGTACCTAAGCTCGACGACATATATACAGTGTAGGAAAGTACCGATGGTCTATCAGAAGTTACGTGNTGTTTATTCGTTTTACTGCGGCGTCTTTGAAAATACTCAGGTGGCATGACATAACATTCCTATTATTTGATAAGCTTTAGATTATGCAGTTATTAAATGTTTGAAATTATTTGTCTTTGCGGAATTATTGTCTATTTAAAGAATATGGGCCCCTTAAGGCATTAAAAATCTAAAAAGATACATTTGCTGCTATTAAAAAACAGTTATATAACTTTGAGTGATGTAATAGTAGCATTTGTGTTAGTTGGGCACTTTTGCTTTGTGAAATGTTATAACTTCTAGTCTCCCTAACTCTGTTAATTTTAATAGTACAAGAAAAAGTCTATCGACCATTATTATGTAGAATGTAATGCCCTACAACCTTTACAAGAAACTTTTTTCTAGCTCTTACCACTTTTGAGTTATCTTGAAAAACCCCTTTATTTTATATTTTTCCACCCCCGGCCTGGGGTTGAAAAAAGATACTGTTACTTATTGTTATTATATACCTCAAACAAACATATATCAAAAATTCAGGCAAGTTGACCAAAATTGCGATTTAAAGGCTCATTTAATTGGACTATGAAGATTAAAAAAAGGTATAAATCGAAAATGGTTTATTTTTCGAAGTTATCAAAGTTATCTTTTTTTCTTAGAAATACAACAATACGTTACAGGTAGTAATCGAATTGTAAAAATATCCAGTGGCGTCGAATTTCTGGGGTTCTCGGTGAAAGCGACTCCCGGCGTCTACGCCACTGGTATACGCATTTACGTATATCATAATTCATCACTTTTAAATAGATACTAACAATATAGAATACTAACATAGGTTTCATCGTTCTGGATCAAACGTCTTCATAGATATTTCAGAATACGTAGTTGAATTTTTTGTTTAATGTCAGCACTCCGAATTATTGATGTGTGAACCCCTTTTTTATCTTGAAATCACTGTAAGAATTCCTTTTAAAATTTGTCTATCTACTAAATTAACCTCCTGTATAGAAGAAATTCATGAAGACGTGGATTTGTTAATTCTGGTATACCGTCACAAAGCAACCTTATTTTATCGGTAAAAAAAATTATCAATGTATTTTGCATGCCTCTTCGTGACGGTGATTAATACCTTCAATATTTAAAAATAATTCCAATACCTAAACACTGCTAATGAAGGTTGTAAGTGTAACTGATATTTTCAGGGCCGCAGATATAGCGTAATTATTACTTTGTCTGTATTTCATATCAATTTAAAACGTATTTATTAATTTCAACCACAACTTTCGAGAATATCCCCAGTTTTTTTTCTTCGTACGTTAACGATAAACACTACACAGGCTGTAACTTTAAGTGCGAGTCAATTTTCTAGGGGCAATTGTACGTACGTGATCCTCAGCATAATAATATGATGTTGTTTTTTTAAGCAAATAAGTGGCCGAATTATAACTCGTTCTTTAAATTGCACATAAACTCTTGTGTACTCTTCCACACCAGTTTGCGAATATCTTTGTCAATGACTTCTGACATTGACCTACATTACATGAGTTTTACATATTCCAATGGAGTAAACAATTGTACGCAGCTAGGGCATTACCACAAATGTAGAGAGGGTATACATTTAGGAAAATTAAAACATATTATTAAAATGTTACAGAATTCTAAACAAAATACGGCATATTATTACTCTTTTTTTATTCAGCCACTCTATCAGTCAAATCAGTACTAGATATCTTAATCTTAATTCCAAACAACATAAAACAGCAACAAAATTAAGCCGCGAATAATACGCATGGAATGAAAACTATTACACGATGTGTGTGTGCATGCCTTTGGTGGGGACTACCTTTCAGCATGTTCCGACCAATATTGGTATAGTTTCAGTTTACCATCAAAGTAACACCCTGTATACAGCTATTTCGTGTCTAAAAAGCCTAAAACGCGCAAGTGGGATGCGACCTTACACAAATTTTCACCACGCTAACCGTAGCGAAGTTGAAATTTTACGCGTGGTTGCCACGTCTAATAACATCGAAAATCGAGTTTTTACATTTTACACTAGAGTGCTTTGACGTGTAATTGTTGTTCATTCTCTACTTTATTTACACAAAAACTGGGGAAGAATTAAATGACCCATATCTCTTTCCGTCGTGTAAGTCAGCTAATTTAGACCCGGCGAGAGAAAGTGTATACGATTAATTTTTCCTCTATTGTAGTTATAGTATAAATGATAATTTAGGAAAAGTGCTATTGTACTCAGGAAAGGAGAGTTTTTTGCAACGCCAAGGAGTAAAAAAAAAAACATCCGAAAATGCAAAAACGACTTCGTGATTGTATATCGGACAATATTTTTTCGAAAACTGCTTCGAGGTATTGTTAAAATCGACAAAACAGGAAGTACAAACTTTCACATTTACATTAAAGTATTAAGAACTATAAATATGGGAACTTTAATCTAACAATGAAAATAATGGTTTGAAATTTAAATTTGGTCAATTGAAATAAATAGATTTTCAAAATTAAGTCATATTGAATGTTAATTTCATTCAATTCAATTTTTTTATTCCATTTTTTTTGTTATTCCTTTGTTATTTTTTATATTTTCTTGTATTTTAATGTCACAATATCATTACTTTGTTTTTTTATACGATTATCTTGTAATGTGACTTATATTGTTACCATATACAGTGTAATTTTTTTAAAACCTGACATAGGCTAACTTTTTTATTTGAAGTGATAGACTAGTACTTCAAAATGCAAAGTTGTAGGAAATAAGTTGACTTAGAAAAATGTGCATATAATGCTTTCCGGTGTTGCCAGATTTCTTCAGTAGCTACTAAAACAATATTTCTTCGAATGGCAACAATATGAATCAGTTATATAATCCAAAAGGGAAAGTTGAGTTAATTTTTCTTCATGTTGGTGGCTTAAGTCTACGCAATCCATGCGCTGAATTCCACGTAAGATAAGCGTTTTAGAAATCCGGAGTTTTTAAGAAATAACTAAAAACAGTTGGTAGTATGTGCCCAAGGATCTGCAAAAGGCTCTAAAACATCTTAGCAACTGAATTAAAACGTTATTTTTATATAGATTCAAATACAACAGCTGTCAAATAATACAATGACAGCACAATAATGATGACTCCTTTCAAACAACGCATTTTTTTAAATTTCCAAGGCATATTTTTAATTCCTTTAATTTTCTTTATTTTTGCTGACTGTTCTAAAATGGCTACTCTAATAAAGAAATGTGACATGACATTTTTTATTTAGAGTTTGAAGATTTGTCAAATTATGTTAAAAAATACGGTGTTGCCATAAAAAAAGATAATGTTTTAGTAGCTACTGAAGAAATCTGACAACACCGGAAAGCATTATTTGTAAATATATCTCAATCAAGTTATTTCCTACAACTTACTACTACAAAGAGTCCTTTTTCGTTCCATTTAACTAAAATATCTTTTGGGCACTTAGGAAACAGGATTTGTCAACATTTTGACAGTTTTCGAAAAAGGTCATTTTCCGTAATGACTGTCTACAACAAAGTGTGAGTGTCTCTAGTTACAATTAGCCATTTTCAATTTTGAGTCTTTTTTTAAGTCTAAATCATCGTCACAGAATAAAACAAATAAAAGAAATAAACAGAAAAAAAGGCCTTCAGTTTTGTTAAATGAATCCACTCGACAGCTTTCTTCTTATTAATATGAATATGTACTTCCTTTACATTACGAAAAAAACGACGCTTTTGCTGACTTTTACACGATTGTACTTTATTATAGGCGCCATTCCCACAAAATAATGTGTCCTAGAGACACCAGATTTAACAAACGTTAAATGATTCAATTATTAAATACTAATTTAACCATTTATAGTTCACTGAATAACAATAACACATTTCCTTTTAAATTCCAGACAGACGTTTTTAATTCTACATAACAACAGACACTTTATTTGATAGCAGTGAAATATCCGCACAAAATATTGTCGGAATATTGATTTAACCTCATCAAATGTGCAGAGATTAATTGAAAATTTCAGGGCGACTGGATCAATTAGTGATCTTAAACACTCTGGCCATCCTTCAACAAATTGTTCAACAGAAAACATCCAAGCAGTTCGTGAGAGTGTTGCTGAGAGTCCAAGAACACCAATTTAGTACCGTGGTCAAGAACTGGATATGTCGAGAAGCTCTCTGTAGCGTATTCCCACGAAAGATTTGCATCTTCATACTCATAACGTTCAATTCACTAAAGAACTGAAGTCTTTTGACCACGCAGAATGAAGACAGTTCGTTGAATTAATTTATGGAACAACAAGTGCATGCATCTTCAACGATCATCGCACCATTCTTCTTGAAAATAGAACTGGTCCTGCAACAGTTACCTAATTGTGCTCGCTATCGCAACAAGATAATCCAGTTTTTTAGTCTAAATGTCAAGACATGGATGTAGACAACATGTGGTTTCAACAGAACGATGCCACATACCATACAGCCCGAGAAACAATTCGATTACTGCATGGGTCATTTCCTGGTCGTGTAATTTCCCGTTTTGGTGATCAAAATAGGCCACCTAGATCACGCGATTTAACACCATTGGACTTTTTTCTTCCGGGTTTATTTAAGTCTGAGGGTTATGCCAACAAGCCTACGACCATCCACGCCTTGAAGGAGGAAATTGAGCGCTATGTCAACGAAATTCTAGACCAGGCAATAAAGAACGATTTACCCCAAAATATCTAGATTTTCGCGGCCCGGTCCGATTTTAATGCGGTTTTTTGCATTTTGTTTAGAAAGACCGTCGGAAAAAAGTCCCTCCTTTTTTATTATCCGGAAGTGACGGAAATGCATCGCGGGTGCATAAAGTGCATCTAGAAGTGCTTCGCATCCGGGAAACTTGCCAAAGTGCACGAAATATCGCAAAAATTGGTACTCGGGGGTTTTGAGGGGCGCAGAATTCGAATATGCATATATCCAGTCCACCCGACCCCCCGGGGGGCGACTTTCGGCCGCCTGGGGGCGCGGGGGGCACGGAGATTGCAAGGTTCTCCGAATGACTGGAAAAATGGATCTCGGGGTTTTTTTGTTGAAATTCCATATAAACCATCAGTTCCAATATATTTTTTTTGAAGCACCAAATCGTCATCTTTTAACAATATAAATACTAACACTACTAACACTACTATAAGTTGAACAATCTAGTTTCCAATAATGTATCATTGTCGTTTATAATTTCAGCGGTATTTAAAACTTCTAACTTTGAAATTTCATCGACTTTTCAGCATTTTATGCCGCTGTAACGCTTTCCAAGGTGGCCATATCCCTGGCCGAGAAATAGTCAAATTTCTGGCGTTTTTAGGTACTGAAATCTTGAAAAGTAAAACATGTAGAACAAAACTAAGCACAAAAATAAAATCCTTGATGTTCTGTTTATTCATTGTTACAATTTAAATTTACTCAAATAAAATAATAACTTAAAAAAAGCGTTTATAAAACATGCTTTTGCTGGTATCTTAACCCCACATTTTAAGAATTATTTTCACGTACTTATAAATAATAGTAAACAATTTTATATGTAGGACTAAGCAAGTAAATGTTATTCTGTTTATTCGTTTTACTGCGGCGTCTTTGAAAGTACTCAAATGGGATGACATAACATTCCTATTATTTGATAAGCTTTAGATTATTCAGTTATTAAATGTTTGAAATTATTTGTCTTTATGGAAAACACTATTTAAAGAATACGGCGCCCTTACTATTTTGCTACATTATACACTTTTGTTTTAAAACTAACATAAGAATCAGTTGATGTCATTGCCAGTGCACTTTAATGAACTAATTTCAGGCAGGATATAGCAATGTGCACGCAGGCTACATGCATAATAGTTCACAAAGCTTTATTTTACACACGTCACGTGCTTATTGTAACATATCCTGCGGACAAAGGAATCCATTATAGTAAAATCATAGAGCGAGACGTAGTTATATGTAATTACACTTTTATTGTCGTTTTACAACGAATAAAACGGTGAATAATATATTTTTAATTGATATTTTGACGCTGTTGTAATAACGTTAATCGATTTGAAAGAAAAAATACATCAGTATGAGATATAGTAGAGGTTTCAGGTAAAAAATATACTAATTTCAGTTCAACCAAGTTTGGAAGCAATCTGTATTACTTAAAGTGTGAGAAACTGTTATTATTCCCTTTTTATGTACTTATTCAAGAAAATGTGTAGCAATATTTATAAATTATTTAAAAGTTATTACGTAAAACGGGGTTTTGAACCTCAAAACAATATCTACTGTCCACCTCCTTTTACCAACAGCGGAATCAGCGGTTCTCAACTAGTTTTCTTTTAAAAAATCGGGCATATTTATTTTAAAATTGATTTTTTTAATTTCTAATTTTTTCGCAAATTTTAAACGTTCAGAAACTCGCAGATAATTGTGGCGGTCTCCTAGGCAGCGCGGGTCCTAGGTGTGCAATAGAATAAACGAGAACGATGTAATCATATGATTAGATTATTGCTAGCGACATAAGAAACTTTCAATTCATCTCTGAATACGGTTGATGAAGGAATAAAGAAAAGTATTTTTTATATTACAATTACTGAGTAATTTGTACGTAGCAAAGGCCATAATGATTCTTCCTTATCAAAGACGTAATTTCTAGTCGGATACAAAGCACGGTGTGCTCATTCAGTGAAAAATATAACATGATATACCTTCCACCAAGATCGATAACAGACTATTCATGTGTGAATAAATATCTAGTAAGTGTCGACATGTAAATATTAGAACAATATCACAGATAAATAAGATGTGTTTGCTTTGCTTCATTAGATTAAAATGAATTTAATAGCTATGTACTGTATTTTTATCTTGACAGATAATAAAGTAATTAATTTCCATTATTGGGCGTAACTATCGTTATTAGCAAATATTACAAATGTTAATACAGTACAATCTCACTAATCCGGGACCATTAAAAACCTAAAAGTGCCGTAGTACTGGAAAATTCGGATTAATGGAAAATGTATATGTAAACAGTATTAAATTAAAAAACGTTACTTTTAATTGTTTATTAACAAAGAGATTGGTACATATAGATACATACATATTATAGTTGTGTATGCTTATAATTATGTGTATATTGTAATGTTTTTATGTTTCTGTAAAATAATCTTTCAACTAAATTATAACTGTATAAACTGTTTTCTTCAAGAATAGTAAACAAACGCGGAAAAAATAACGCCGGATTACTGGACGTGCCGGTGTAGTGAAGTGCCGGATTATAGAGATTATACTCTAGTATATAGTCCAGTTGGTAGAGGTTCGGCCTGTGTCAAACATTGATAACCCGGAAATAACTACACAGGCCTACTTTAAATGATGAGTACAATAACAGGCTAATTTGCTGACAAAGTATTTTATCAGGAAAAAAAGTTATTAACAATTTAATCGTGAAAAAAATTTTTTTTAGTAGTTTTCTTTAAAGAACTCAGCGGAATGACTTTGTACGAAAAAATGCTTAGGACATGATTTTGGTCTTAATAAAAATAGTGGTGGTCCGATTACGAAATTTGCAATAACAAAGCCGTGAGATTGAAAAAACGGTATAAAACGTCAATTTTTTAAAGTTGCTGTAAAAATATCAATTATAAACAAAAAGTGATAAAACTTTCGAAAACTAGTACTAGTTCAATATATATACAATAATGACGCTAAAGCCGAAACTCAGGAGAGCAAAACTTTTTGTTCTATAAGGTGTTATATATTCATCGGCATCTGAAACTCGAAACTTTGCCAAATTTGTTCGAAGCTTTGCTGACACTTGAAATTTGGTACACACATAGTGTAAATATGCAGAAATCACAAGCAATTTGCAAAATTCAAGTATCTTCATTTTTGCAGTTTTGGTAAAGTCTTATACGTCACCGTTTTTTTAATTTTTGGACGTATATTTATGTATATTTATAAAAATTTTCCATTACGGTAGATTGGCCAGCACAATTACCTACAATTTAAAAACAAAAATATTTTCATCGTTTAGATCCTAAGCTAAATATTTTGCGCCTGTTAGCCATACTCGTACATTATTCAACATATCAACATAAAACAAAAACGTACGTGTGGGGTAAACCTTTAACTTTAAGTAAACAATTGTTTAAATTTAGGACTGTTGCATATTTCTAATAGTATACAAGCGCCGAAGAGCGGAGCTCGCGCTCGAAAATGAAAAGTGTTTACCCCACACGTACCTACGATTTTGCTTTATGTTGATATGTTGAATAATGTCTAGCCGACTACGGCTAACAGGCGCAAAATGTTAAGTAGCTTTGGATCTAAACGATGAAAATTATTTTTTTTTTTAATTGTTGGTAATTGTGCTGGTTAATCTACCGTGATGGAATATTTTATAAATATAGGTACATATATATTTTTCCAAAAATTAAAAAAAACGGTAATGTATAAAACCTTACCAAAGCTGCAAAAATGAAGATAATTGAATTTTGCAAATTGCTTTTGGTTTCTGCATATTTACACTATGTGTAAGATACCAAATTTCAAGTGTCAGCAAAACTTCAAACAAATTTGGCAAAGTTTCGAGTTTCCGATGCTGATGGATGTATAAAACCTTATAGAACAAAAAGTTTTGCTCTCCTGATTTTCGGCTTTAGCGTCATTATTGTATATATATATATATTGAACTATTTTTCGAAAGTTTTATCACTGTTTGTTTATAATTGACATTTTTACAGCAACTTTAAAAAATTGACGTTTTATACCGTTTTTTCAATCTCACGGCTTTGTTATTGCAGTTATCAAGAAAATGTCACCAACAGTAATTTTTCGTCCTCTGCCGACTGGACTATAAATATTTCATACATAATAAAAGGTGTCCCAAAATGTATGTAAGAAGTAATTTTGATAGAAAACACAGGTTTTTTACAGGCTGTTACAAATTCGCTTCTCACTACAGGAATCTCGGAAACCGTAAGAGATACGAAGTAGCTTAAATGGGGGCAAAGTTGCATATTCAGGGAATCAATATTATGCCTCTAAAAAATCAAGGCTAACATGATTAGTTTTCAAAATATTTGAAAAAACCTAAATTTTGGAAATCAGTTTTTGTTTCATTTCAGCCTTGTTTGAGGTGATATTGAAAAAAAAGAACACTTTCTCAAGGCAACTTTTTGCCCTCTATCGAATGACATAATCAATTTTCATATGCAACGTTTCGTCTCTCCAGGACCATCAAATTCATTTTTTTTAAATACCACCCTCGAAATTGTATTACATTTTTTGCAAGCCTTCATAACCCCCAATACTGTACTGCCTCAGCCCTAACCAGATTCAGACGTTTTGTCTTCAATGTGTTCGTTCCAAATTTATCTAAATTTTTTATTTAGATTTCTTTGTTTATTGAATTATCGTACACTGTAAGTGTCGTTAGACCCTGTGAAATCTACCTAGTTATTTAAACTATTTCCATCACACGTTACAATAAAACATTATTAGAGTTTTAATCTCCATCACCTGGTCATACATAATTCGATAAGTTGTTTTGTCAAAATTAAAACATTATTACAATTTTAATTTCATTATGACAAATTAGTTATTAAAAATGCATTTAAACAACCAAAACTCCAAACGAATGTTATACTTACAGTAAATGTTCAAAAACGTTTCCGTTTTGAAATGATGCAAATATTGAAAATGAAGATAAGCTTAATATGATCGGAATTTATTATACCTGTAACTGCAAGTGTGAAAGAGCATGTATTTGTATGAATATCCTGAAAATATTTGATGGAAATTTGTTTGAATTTTAAGCACTCGAGAACCCTAGAAATAACTATGAGTATGGGATTAAAACTCTAGTAATGTTTCCATTTTTAATAACCCTGAACTATCAGCTATCACGCCATATTTTTTTTCGTTAGCAACAATTTACTGCAAAAATGGTGTAAAGTTAAAATTTTGCGTGGATTTTGGGACACCCGATATATGGTTATGCACGAGTAAACAATTTAACAATCTTTTAAACTACCACAAAGAATGAGCACATCGGACTCAAAAGGAATGTTGTACAAGATTTTTTCACCAACTTTGGATAATAGGACAAGTATATTTGTCCTAATTTGGATGCATATATTATTCTTTTATGTGCGTCTTTATGCAACAGAGTACCTAATTACTTTTTTTTCTTTCAATCAGTATGAATTAGTTTCTTATAAAATATCTGTTTCACATCAATAAACTGTAACTTTTTTATTATTAACGCTATAACTAATGTGAAATAATTTATGAAACCTACACTCCAATGCAAATGTAATGTCAAAATTATTAAGTAATTTTCCCCACTTGATCCCGGGTTATAAATAGCTCGCTCATAGTTTTATAAATAAAACGTAAAACTGATGACCACCAATTGCCCCTAATAAAAATGCATCATTGCTCGGAAAATAATTATCTTGGTGGCAAATACTACTAAATGCAAAATTAACAAGTTGCAGTGAGTTACGATTTGCATATACAAGGCTATCGCATTTGACACTTTTTTGTCCTGTGTACAAGGTTTACAGTGTACTTTTTTTCCAGGTATAAACGATGGGTAACTTTCGCGAAAAGCTCGGCATCAGCGAACTTAAAGACAAGAAAGGAGGCATCTGGAAAGCCCTTTTGGCGGAATTCTTAGGAAATTTCCTCTTGAATTTCTTCGGTTGTGCATCCGCAGTCAGTCTTCCTAGCGAGCAACAAGACATCGTCCTCGTAGCTTTAACGTTTGGACTGACAATCTTCATCATAGTGCAGGTGAGAAATATACATTTAAGTTGAGACTAGAAATTAAAATGTGTTGGAATTTTATTCAAACATGAACATCTTGTTTTCGAAAACAATAAAAATTGTGGCAAAAATTATAAGACATAATATTTATCTTTATAGCAAAATTTTAATATAAATATTACAATCCAAAATGATTATGGGTAGCTAATCTAAGATTAGAAATTGAAACTCCATTTCTTCTAACGCAATATTCGTGCAGATGTCGCGTCGGTAGACACAATACGTTTCTACTAAATATAGACTCTTTTATTGTGACGTCACATCTTTAGGCAACCCGCAACAAATTGACATAGTTCAAATTGTACAGACCGAATCTGTCCCTTGTTCACTATTTACATAAATACTATAAAAATGAACAACTTCATATTAATTTATTTTTACACAAGGATTAAAGAAATGATAGACTAATGTGCTTAAACTATACTATAAAAGTCAATATTGTTCTATAATTCTATTAGTTTGTCACTTGGGGTCTGAAACTTCTTAAATATTTCTAATATTGCCAGAATATCGCGATATTTAAGGTCATGACAAAGAAGCCATTTTTTTGTCGTACATAAGGTCGAATATCGATCTAGTAAAAATATTGAGAAATTCTTCATGACAGTGTGCACTATGGTGTTGCCTATTATTTGGCGTATGTGACGTCACTACTTAAGAGGTCTATTGCACTACAATTCGGGAGCCACAAGGGTTAACTAATCGCCCCGCACCTGTAAAAGCATACGGTCTTGCTAGGTTAGGTTCACAGCAAGTTATGAATGAATATTTATTAATTTAATTCCAATATAACTTATTTAATAAAGAAATTTTCAGCAAAACAAGAATTAAAATTTGATCAGCATATTTATTAGAAGACAACAAAGTAAATTATGAACTAACTAACTAAAGTATGAACTTACTTTGGTAACTCTACAAATAATCATATATTTTTAAAGATGAAAAAAATAATTTTTACCATGTCACTTTTGTCTATCTTTTGTTCAATGCTGTGTAAATCCTAGCACTTTTCAAAAAGATATGTTGGAATAAAAATAGGTTTTACACTAACTTCGGTTTGTACACTGCTTTTAATAGGAAATAGGCAACCAGGAATACGGTCGATCTGCGCTCAGCTATATCGTGTCACATGCTTGCTACAAAGTGCTTCTTAAAAATAAGAACAACAAAAAGTTTTTTTTGGCAAAACCGATTTATTTTATTCAAAATAGCATCCTTCAGAGCGATTTGTACGGTCTAGAAGCATGTCGCATGAGTGTTTTAAATCGTCGGCCAGGATGTCCTTCAGGATGTCAATACAAACCTTTTGGATGGCTTCTACGTCCACAAAACGTTTTCTTTTCATCGGCAAATGCATTTTTTCGAAAAGGTAAAAGCCGCATCATGTCAAATCAGGCGAATACGGGGAGTGGTTGACAGTTAAAATGGGATTTTTAGTGAAAAAATTAGTCACAAGTGTCGATTGATGAGGTGGAACAGTGCAACAAACGCCAATTTCCTTCTGCGCGATATTCTGATCGAATACGACGAATACGGTGCGCCAAACGCTTCAAAACTCCAAGATTGTGCATTAAAGGTTTGTTCCGATGGAATGAACTCTTTGTGGACAATGCCCTTGGAATCGTAAAAGCAAATCAACATTGTCTTCACTTTTAACTTGCCCAAACTAGATTTTTTGGATTTTGGCTCCTCTGGTGCCTTCCACTCGGCACTTTGGCGCTTGGTTTCTGGATCATATTGAAAACACCAAGTTTAATCACCAGTCACAATGATATAAAGCAAGTTTTTGTTATTTTCGGCCTCCTTGATGATATTCTTCGAATTATGAGTTATGAGCAATTTTTGGTCAGTATCCACATTGTTTGGTCAAAATGTGATAAAATGATGTTTTTGTGATGCTCAATACCAATTTCATGAATTTCAATTAAGCTTTTAGCTGATCTTTCTTGAATTCACGCACAGTTTTGATGGAATCTGCGGTGATCACGGATTTCGGTTGGCCAACATGTTATTCATCGCGACAGCGTATACCACTTATGAACTCTGCTACGAGATATAGAATCATCATCATAAACTTGATTCATCAATTGAAACGTTTCGGTAAAAGTTTTACCAAGTTTAAGACAAAACTTAATATTAGCTCTTTGTTCGATGCTCATTTTTGTACCAATGACACAAACATACTGTCATTTCAGACCAATAACTCTTCTATCCGTCCAAATGTCACGAAATTTTGACAGTACATCAGTGAAGCATCTACTTTTCCGACTAATGTAATTGCCAATAGATGGCCTCACTAGAAATACCTATTTTTGAAAAGTCCTGTTTATATTGGAACACACCTTCTATAGTATTATGTAGATTCAAAGTTTTAATGCCAATGTCCTAAGAAATTTTACAAACTTGTTGGCGTGCGAACACAACAACCAACTGATGTGCTATATCGGGTCAGAACTATTTAAAAAGAGACCACAAGTCTCAACAAAATATTGCGCAACATATTTGGTAATTTTTTGAGCCACCCTGTGTCTGTAATAAATTACCTTACCTCGTTTATTAAATTTAGTCCGGTATGTTACAGTTACTCTGGTATTTTAGGGGCTACACTTATAGCGAATAATGTATTATAAAGATAAAGAAGATAAAATAACAACAGTGTATTAATAATTGAGCTGTCGGCTTCTCTTGAATGACATCTCTTTTGTATATAAATAGGGATGGTTTGTCACGTATTAACAAACCCATATAAGGCGTGTTGTTCTTTTATATATAGGTATCTATAATTTTTATAAATAAAAATGACGAGGTTATTAACAGGAATATCTCAACAATTTATTATTCGGTTGACTTTTACTGGTTTCGCTTTAACAAATACACCGACTTACCGACGTTTCATTCATTCATAATCATTAACCTGTTTTGCTGTTTAGTTATGTCTAATTATAGGCATGTCTCCGAAACTAGAATAAAACCAGATGCTCTTGAATAGTGTATTCGGTGCTATTTAAAAGGTGTAAGGGGGGCAATCTTATTTGCTTTGCCATCTAGAAAAACATTTTTTCATTTATTGTTCTGTTAAAATTTCATTACTATTTGTTCCTATTCTTTTAATTTAAATAAAACTTTATAGCCGTAAAATGTTCTAAGGTCCGAAAGTAAATCGTACATTCCAGGTTCGTACTTATTTTTTTTAATGGGCATATTTATAAAGGTTAATTATAACCTTAGGTAAAGAAATCGAGCATTTTTTATTATTCATAAACAAAAAGCAAGATTACAATGCAATAGATCTTCGACTGGTGGCAAAACAAAAGGTAATTGCCTCTAATGGACGTATCCGACAATTAGTCGAAATTCAGGATGAGATGTTTAGCTGGCTATACATTCTACTTCTACATACTAATTAAGTTAAAGAATTCTTCGGGCAAAATTATCTCATATTTATATTATAACTATTATTGAAATTTGTCACAAAATATCGGCATATCAAAATATACAAAACCTTAATTATATTAAAAACTAGGCTTATTTCCTGGAATATCACTCCAGCTTATTTGTACTTTCAGTTTGCTGAGATGTAATGTAAAAATGTATCAACTATTTCATTTGAAATATTTTAAATATGCCATCATTTATAATAAGCTTGTATTTACTGATGTTACTATGGATTAAATTGACAAAATCATTGGTAAACTTAGATCTTCTGTTAAGGGCTGTGATGGTATTGATTTAAAAAAAATATCTCTTGTAACTCCATGTTTAAGCGATCATATTACTTTTCTTATAAACAAATGCCACGCGGCTGGAGTTATTCCTTCTGCGTGGAAAGATGCTAACATTATACCTGTCGCGAAAATTAATAACCCCACAAATATCTCAAACTTTCGTCCCATTAGTATCCTTCCTAGCCTATCAAAAATCTTGGAAAAAGTAGTTTCTGAACAAGTGAGCAACTATTGTAATAAAGCCAATATACTGCCTGATACTCAGTCTGGCTTTCGAGCTCAATGTAGTACTTGTACTGCTTAAAGTTACAGATGACCTTATAAGTGATATCGATTTTAGTAAAGCATTCGACACTTTGGGTCATACAACACTCTGTATTAAGTTAAAATATTTCGGTTTTAGTAACATTGCTGTCGCTTTCTTTAAAAGTTATCTATTGGACAGACGCCAGAGGGTTACTTTGAACGCTGACGTATCCAGATTTAATCTTATATCTGCCGGAGTTCTCCAGGGTAGTGTTCTGGGTCCTCTTCTCTTTTCTATTTATACTGCTGATTTTTGTAGTTATCTCCGTTATTGTCAGTCCCATCAGTATGCAGATGACATTCAATTATATTTTTCTTTTTGTCCTTCTGACATCTCTTCAGCTGTGGCCCTGGTTAATACAACTTAAACTCTATATCAGGTATCTTTGGCTCATAATCTTATTTTAAATGAATCTAAAACTCAAATGTTAATGTTTGGAAATAAAAGGAACGTTATTCTATATAACCCAGATTTTACTATTACTTTGAATGGACATACCTACTATTGTTCCAACTGATAACTGCAAAAATCTTGGGTTGTGGGTAGACAATTCTCTTAGATTTGCTTAGCATATCAACTATCTTACTCAGAAATGTTTTGGCAAGCTGAAAGTCCTTTACCTGCATAAAGATCTTCTTAGTACTAAAATTAAATTAAAAATCTGTGATTCGCTGATATCATTCACCATTTCATATTACATGGCCGTATATTGGCCTGTTTTATTCCTCAGGGATAAAGAGTGTTTCCAAAAAGTTCAAAATGCTTGTATCAGGTTTAGTTATGGTCTTCGTAAGTTTGATCATATTTCTCCTAGTTTTAAAAATACGAAGTGGTTTTACCTCAGTGCTAGATTTCGGATCCAGTTGTCCCGTTTGACATTTAAGTTATTATTATATCATAAACCTGAATATTTAACCTCAAAGCTCATTACGAATTTTGATGTGCATCATTTGTCCACGCGTAACCGTTGTAACTTTTGTGTTCCAAAGCATAGGACTGCTCTGTTTCACCGGTCATTTCCTTACAACGCTGTAAAAAATTATAATTCTTTGCCTAATGATGTCAGGTCCCGCAAGTCTATTCACAGTTTTAAAATATTAAAATCTATATTAGTTAATTATTGCATCAGTTGGTTGTATTATTTTTATTATTACTGAATCTAATTTTTGTCGTAATTTGAGTGTGCATTTGGGTGTGTTATGTGTTTAAGTAATTGTTTTTATTTCTCTTTTATGTTTGCTACTTTATTTGCTATAGCGTGAGTTTGTAATGCTTCCTTATTTTCCTAGATGGTCAAATGGAAGAGCACCGTATGGTGAAAATCGCCATCGTTTAAATACTTCTTTGTATAAAAAAAAATTGCGATCTAAATAAAGGCATTATTATTATTATTATTATTATTATTATTTTCTCTACAGACTTTAGATAAAGGAATATCATTTTTTAACTAAAAAAACTTGCTAATTTTCTTTAATTCTGTCATTTATAAATGTGCACTGCTGTATATCCAGCCCTGCTATTTTCACCCCTTCATTCCCTTCATTTTGCTATATTACAAAATCGCCACATTTTCGGATACTTCCATAAAATAATATGCCGAAAATTAAAAACTTGACCTGTATTTTTGTATTTTTGTACGAGACCATTATTTAACTGGCAATTATTTAACATAAATGTGCCATGTGTTAATAGGAAGTTCAACTAAAATCTCATACCACTCTCTTCCTGCTTTTATTTAGTAACAGAGAAACAGAGAAGAGTTTTCTGTAACAACTTATTCGTAGTCACACAATGTTGTAACAATAGCATGCGATTCGAATAAAAAAATGTTTTAATTAAAAACAATATCATATAGTGAGTTATTAGAGAAGTTCAGTAGGTACTACAGTTCGTATTGACTTTGATTGTGGAATAGTATTCAGTGACAAAACGCTACACATTTTTTTACAAACCGCCCATTAAAATATATCGTCCATCAGTTCTTTATATGTGTAATGTCAGCGTGGTGTCCCTACATTTTACGTCATATACCATTTACTCACGGACCTTAAACCTAAAAAGGTATTATTTGTTCTGATATTTTAAATCTGACCCCTTTGGACTCCCTGGACGACACCCATGCGTACCAGGTATCAAAATATTAAAGGCACTTCATTTGCTACAGTTCTCAAAACAAATTCTTTATTAAATTGACATATTTAAAATTAAATATTTATAAAATGACTAAGAGTTCTTAATAGCAGCTTTCTTATTGAAATTTTAGAAGGGCATACTACAATTTTTTAACCTTTCTCTGATATCAAAAGCGCCAAATCTTTGGTATAGGCTCCGTGTCTTAGTTTCTCTACACCACTCAAAAGAAAAAACAATTCTAATAAAAAAATACATAACAATATAAATAAATCAATTAAGCATTTTTTATGTATGTTGTCTTTTTTCAGTCACTAGGTCATGTCAGCGGAGCACATATTAACCCAGCAGTCACAGCAGGGATGCTCGCTACCGGAAACATAGCCATCATCAAAGGTATTTTGTACATAATAGTCCAGTGCCTGGGAGCTTTGGCAGGATCGGCCGTGTTAAAGGTAATTTATTTTATTCTAATAGAATTTTAAGGTACTTTTGACATTGTTTCATTTTCCGAAAATAAGTTTGCTCTGTTTCTTTTTAAACGAAACATCCTGCAGACTACAACATACAATACTCATGCTCAAATAATCTAATAAAACGAAATAGTGACTGTAAATTATAAAGAACGTTTTAACGTTTATTGTTTTAATTAATTACTACCGTAATTGAAAAATTACGTATTTTACAGCGAAACGCCAGTTTATGATATTAATAAAATTATTTATGGCTCCCTAATGAAAGAAATAATTAATTTGCATATTCCTTCATGCATGGATGACACGGAAAATAATAAAATGGATTAAAAATTAAAAAATGACAAGCAACAAAATTGCCTGCAACGAAATATACAGGGTGTCCCAGAATAACATGTACAACGGAGGACCACAGATTCGTGGATTCAAAATAGGCAGATTTAAGCTAATTTACCTATATCCGAAATCGCTTCGTTTGGCCGCTAGATGGCCTCAAAGTTCGTGAAAATTTTTTTAATTTTGTAAATAACTCGAATACGTATTAATCGATTTTGATTATTTTTGGAGTGTGGACTTTTGCTTTCAACCTACACATTTTGGTGTTATATGTGTTCTTTAAAACCTGTATCGTGCCACCCATATTATAATAGTTAACAAAGTGTTAGTAGGCACTGATTTTGTGGGTTGACTATAATTTCAGTCTGATCTTTAACTAATTGCAGCTGACAATTTTTAGTGGGTGTTTACGACGATGAGATATACCACATGTTACTTAATTTTCCGATATGGAAACACACACATACGCCGATTTAGAAAAAAATAGAAAAAATAATCAAATACAACGCATGATAGTATTATTATTGACCCTGTTATTCTACCCAATAGACTGAATGGCGAATTTTGTTTAGAATTTTAGAACACTTTACGCGAATTATTGGAAGGTGTGCTCAGAGCTAACATGTGGTTTATGCATAATGGAGCTCCACCACATTTTACTGTAAATGTCAGGCAGTATCTGAACCAAAGATTCCCTCGTCGACGGATCGGTAGAGGGGATAATGTTTCTGTTAACTGGACTGTTTGTTCACCAGACTTAACACCTTGTGACTATTATCTATGGGGTACTTTGAAAGCAACAGTGTATGCTTCCACATCTAACACTGAAGAAGTGTTGTGGAGACATATCCAAATTGCCATAAATGTTTTAAAAAATTGCCCTCAAGAACTGCAAACTTTCTTTGCCGAATTAACCCTTGTTGTAGATGGTCATTGTGAACAGTTTTTATAATAAGTTTTACTAATTTTAATAACATCAACTTTGTTACTTTTGTCTCCAGTATTTTTTATTGTATTTGATTGTTTTTACTAATTATCTCAATAAAATTAGGCATGTGGTAAATAATTCGTCGTATGTGTGCGTGTATCCATATCGAAGTAACATGTGGTATATCTTATCATTAAGAATTGGCAGGTACAATGACTTAAAGATCAAACTGAAATTACAGTCAACCTACAAAATCAGTGCCTACTAGCACTGTTAAGTATTGTAATATGGGTGGCTAGATAATGTAGACATTTAAAAAATATTTTCTTGTACCCAAACCGCTCATTTAATCAAAATTCTACAAGAGGCCCAAAAACTTCCAAATCGTCTCACCTATTAGATAAAAAATAGTTGTCATTATTGCCCGAAAGAGGAAAAAGTTATGAACGGATATTATCACTATATATCAATTTTGTAGGAGTTGCATGTTTTAAAAAACACTCTGATCTGAATGACACCAAAATGTGTAGATTGAAAGCAAAAGTCCACACCCCAAAAATACGTATTCGAGTTATACAGGGTGTCTCATAATTAGCTGCCAACCCTGAACAGGCCGATTCTATGATCAAAACTAAGTAAAAAAGTTCATATGAACATGGGTCCGGAAATGCTTCCTAAGGGCACAGGGACGCATTGAAGAGGGAGGAATGGAAATCATTTTTTTGCAATATCTCTCAATCGCGTTGTGATAAATGAATGAAATTTGGTATATACAGCTAAATTTTGATGAGCAATTTGATGGACTAATCCATTTATTTCCACAAGGTCCATTGGGGTGGGTACGGGGGGGCCCTTGGTACTTTGCGTGTGTAACTTTTTCATCTTTGACTTTTTAACAAATTGGAATTCCGTTTTCCCGAACTGTTTTACGTTAAAAAGGTACTCTTGTTTCAAATCGTTATCTTTAACGGTTTCTGAGAAAATCGCTCTTGAATTAATCCCACTTTGGTCAATTTCATAGTAATTTAATAATGTTCATATGAACTTTTTTACTTAGTTTTGATCATAGAATCGGCCTGTTCAGGGTTGGCAGCTAATTATGAGACACCCTGTATACAAAATTAAAAAAGAAATCGCGAACTTTGAGGCCATCTAGCAGCCAAACGAAGCGATTTCGGATTTAGGTAAATTAGCCTAAATCTGCCTATTTTGAGTCCACGAATCTGTGGTCTTCCATTGTACACGTTATTCTGGGACACCCTGTATATATTTTTTCATTTCACAAATAGTTTTGGTAAAATTTTGGCATCTAAAATATGTATTTTACCAGTTTTGATAATTTTGACGCCAAGATTTAAAGTAGTGTACAAGAATATTCACGTCACATTTTATCCCTCTTATCTTTTTTAACCTTCCATCTATAGAAAAAATGTTAGACTTAGACAAATATTGAAAAAATGAATGTTGCATTTCGGAGATATAAACCAAACTTGAGTTTATGCTTATTTGCAAAAACTAATTATTTTTCCTTTTTGGAAGATATCGTTTAATAATTACAATATTCTCAGGCGCTAACCCCGGCCTCTAAACACGAAGGTGGCTTGGGAATTACCACGGTGACGGAAGGATTTGGTCCGGCGCAGGCATTCGGCATCGAATTTTTCTTAGGTAAGTTATGTCATCGGTTAATGCTGTTAAAAATAACACCGTGACGTAAACGTAATAATGATGAAATCGTCTTGATGTTCACTGTACATTCTCCGCGTCTAAAAATAACGGCTTTTGCAATACCAGTTTAGTCCATTGAAATGTTACATTTTTTTGGGCTTAGCGTACAAAAGTCAGAGCACGCAATTTTGTTTTTTAGATGTCAAGAGGGGGTTAGTGTAAAGTTAAATCCATGTTTGTGGGGTCGCAACCCTTGTGCATCGGCCGCCATCTTGTAAAAAGGGCTGCGAATGGTTTTTATGCTACTATTTACTGTATCGGGTAAACTATTCGTCGCACAGAAAATTTGCAAATACATTTTTTGTTGCAAATTAAATTCTCTAGAAATTTGTTGCCGTAACTTTTAGTCGTAGAACCAAAAATAACAAATTTATTAACGAAAATAGATAAAAATTTGGGAACAAATTTTCTTTTAGTCGTTATAATTTTTTTTCTGATCATTTTACAAAAAAATTACATCAGAGCATTTTGATAGAGAGGTTTTCAAGGAATAATTTCCATTACAAACTTTTTCAAATTTGATTTATTTATTAGGGTTTCACAACTATACGAAACTTACACTATTCTTAAGTATGCATTAATATGAATGATCAAGCATAGTCTTCTCTCATCTTTCCATTATATTTATAAGAAACATTTTAATGATTGACATTGCAATGTTGTTAATTAGTTATTGACTCTTTTCCCCACCCCCTACGAGGCAGAGTCTGGTGGAGCGTTTTTTTTACGTCGTATCCCTAGTAGGCAGAATCCACGGACATTTTCTAGCTGACATAATAATTAGTGTAATTAAAAATATCGAAATATATTTCCCAATCTACTGTGTTCTCAGTCTCTTTGATGGGCCAGGCTGCGACTCAGATCTGGTTGAGCTTCCGATATTGAATTGTTGAGGAAGGATGGAGAATGAAGTGACGTCATTGTTGGCAGTTCATCTTCAAAATCATTCTCCTCGATCAATTTTGATATCTTCATTATGTTGCTGTATGTCTTCCCAGAACAATTCAGGCACACTGTAGAACATTTGAGGCTTGCCTTCCGACATCCACATATTGCTCCACAGTTTCCTTTGCATCGACAGAATATCAACTTTAGAAGCTCAGGGGGTGCTGGAGGTTTTGAACTTTGAACAGGCATCAATATTTGTCTATACTTTTTCCAGACCCAGTCTTGAGGGTCGTTGTAATTCCCGAGCCACGACTGGACCTGATGATAGAGTCGGAGGCTGTGCAAGCGGCCTGTGTCTTGTGTTGGAGGAAGCGAAGACAAATTAAATGTATTCTTTTTCACTGGCTTGGCGAATCGTTTATATCTAAAACTGTCAAGTGAATCATCATCTTTATTGCCACCATATAAAGAGATGGAAAAACGTTCGCCAACGGCAGTGAGCAAAGTAGGGTTGACTCTCTCATTGAGGAATAACGCTGTTCCACTAGCTAACTCAAGATGTGTCTCCAGGGTTGTGAGAAATTTCATTTTACCGATGTTGTAAGCTGCTGAAGTCATATCACATCCTGAGAAGGCATGGAGAAACAACAGATTATCCACAATGACGTCTCCATACATAAAACTTGACGGACAATATAATTGTTCGGCTGTACGTCCATTTGGTGGTTTAAAAAAAATACATTTGAATGTGTTCTTCCAAATGCCGTGAGCAAGACAAGAATGTCGATATTTTCGGGCGACAATAGTGACCGAGTGGAACGATTGGGATTCAGCAAGAGCGGAGCGAACGATGAGGGTATTTGCATCTGATTCTGCTTGGTCGACACTGAAACTCACCTCTTGTCCACAAAATTCAAAATAGTGTCCACAAATCTCAAAATACTTTTCACAATTAGCACACTGGAAGAAAACTTTGAAGGACACCTCCTATGCCTAATCATTCATATTAATGAATACTTAACAGTACTGGAGAATAGTGTAAGTTTGTAAATAAAATTTGAAAAAAGTTTGTAATGGAAATTATTCCTTGAAAACCTCTATGAAAATGCTCTGATGTAATTTTTTTTTGTAAAATGACCAGAAAAAAAGTTATAACGACCAAAAGAGAATTGGTTCCCAAATTTGTATCTATTTTTCGTTAATAACATTGTTATTTTTTATTCTACGGCTAAAAGTTACGGGAACAAATTTGTAGAGAATTTAATTTGCAACAAAAAATGTATTTACAACTTTTCTGTGCGACGAATAGTTTGCCCGATATAGTAAGTAGTAGTATAAAAACCTTTCGCAGCCCTTTTTACAAGATGGCGGCCGATGCACAAGGGTTGCGACCCCACAAACATGGATTTAACTTCACACTAACCCCTTCTTGACATCCAAAAAATTAAAATTGCGTGCTCTGACTTTTGCAACCCCAAATGTAACTTTTCAATGGACTAGTTCTCGTCCATCATAGAAAATTATAATATTTCCGAAGACCAATAAATTAATATACATATACAAGATGATTCAAATTCGACATTTTTAGGGATTGAAATACAACGAACTTTAATATACAGGTAGACCAAGACGGATCTGTTTTGAGGTGGATGTGAGAGGGGGCAAGCAAATTTTTTCTGGATTACCTTCAGTACAACTAACATAATAAAAGTGTAGATCCCTAGATCTGGGAGAGGTCCGGAACATTTTCAAAATTGCAAAATGTTTAAAAAATTTTAAAAAATACCTATTTTATCTGAGTTTTTTACTTATACCTTGAAACCTATACGTTTTGGAAGTATATTGAAGAGGAAAAAAAGTTTTAGAATTCAATTTTGCACAGTGTACGGTAAGTTAAAAATGTTTCATTTTATTACCGATGTTGCAAAATAGCAATAATTGATGAAAAAAAGGCAAAATAAGCAAGTTTTTTGGATAATTTTTTAAAATATTTTAATTGCTCCGAGGGCATTCTAATTTTGGTAAAAAAAAGTTTACAGTATAATAAAATTCATCCAAATTTCATTAAAATCGGTTCAATAGTTTTCGCAAAATAATTTTTTGAAAAAAAATTTTGAAAAAAATTTTCGATTTTCAAAATGTTGCACAACCTCAAAAGCATCTAGATACTTGAAAAAATTTTCACAGAAAAGACCGCTCAACCTCAAATGGTTTTTGGAAAATTGAAATAGGTTGATTAGGACGGCCGCAGTAAATTTTTAAAGTTGACACACTTTTTACTTTTAAACAATTATCAATTTGCAATTTAGTTTTTTTCAAAAATTATAATTTTATAGTACTATTTTTTCTTAATTTTATCTGCATTTAACAAACACATTAATTTGCAAAAAAAAATTGTTTTAATTTGTTTAAACAATAATTATTTAAATAATTGTAATAATTATAACTAAATACATTCATATTCAGTGTTGAAATATATACGTAATAGTATATTACGTAATAAGTGTTGTAAAAAAGCATTTTACGCACGAATGGAAAAGTTACGCACAACGCCGCGTAGCGGCGAGTGCGTAATTCTATGAGTGCGTAATTGCATTACACCACGTATTACGTACTATACTTTACCTACGACCATTACTTTAAATACTTAAAAACATACCGTCTACGATCAATGCAAGATTCCTATTACGTCGTACGGTAAAAAAAATCGCACAGCTTGGTAAAAAAATCGTACAGTTTTCCTAGTAACCGCCTAGCAACGGTCAATACAAACAGTATTATATTGGCCGTTGCTAGGCAGTTGCTAGGAAAACTGTGCGTTTTTTTTTTACCGTACGTAATAGGAATCTTACATTGATCGCAGACAGTGTGTTTTTAAGTACTTACAGTAGTGGTCGTAGGTAAACAAATTTTTTCATTGAAAAAATGCAATAGCATAGGGTAAAATATACAGTATATTTAATGCATAAATAATAAACTTTGTTTATAACAAAATATGTGCAAATTAGACAGTTAGCATTACGATATTCGAATTCCTTGGCTCGCGAGACATCGGATTAAAAAAGAAGAGATCGAAATTGGTCCATTGAAGCCGAGA
The DNA here is from genome assembly GCF_000390285.2 of Anoplophora glabripennis. NCBI lineage: Eukaryota > Metazoa > Arthropoda > Insecta > Coleoptera > Cerambycidae > Anoplophora > Anoplophora glabripennis. Next base: position 622,805 of record NW_019416333.1, on the reverse strand, counting down.
TAATGCAATTTTTTCGTACCTTCGCATTATGAACCTCCGAATTCAGTCTCGGAGCGAAAGCCCCCTCCTCCATCCACTTTTCGTGTTTTGAGTCACTTTTCGCGCGTACGAGCGACAGTTTTTCCGCTGATTTATCTATGTTGCCGATAACTTATGGATATGAAAATTTTTTCCAGCTTAGAACTCGGAAAACGAAGCTACTGAATCAAAGATTATTGTTTATAAATTAACGGTAAATGCCGTTAAACTTTGACCGCTCATATCTCAAGAATCAATAAACGGAATTTAACTTTTAAAAAAAAAAGAAGCGTCTTTCCGAGTACTTTAAAATTATAATTTTTGAAAAAAATTAAATTGCAAATTGATAAATGTAATCTACTTGTTTAAAAATAAAAAAAAGTGTTAACTTTAATAATTTACTGTGGCCGTCCTAATCAACCAATTTCAATTTTTCAAAAACCATTTGAAAGGGTGAGCGGTCTTTCCTATGTGAAAAAATTTTTCAAGTATCTAAATGCTTTATTTGAGGCTGTGCAACATTTTGAAAATTCTAAAACTTTTTCAAAATTTTTTTTACAAAAAATTCTTTTGCGAAAACTATCGAACCGATTTTAATGAAATTTGGTGTATTGTTTTATTATACTCTAAAAAATTTTTTACGAAATTAGAATGCCTTCGCAGCAATTAAAATATTTTTAAAAAATTATCCAAAAAACTTGATTATTTTGCCTTTTTTCACCAATTATTGCTATTTTGCAACATCGATAATAAATTTAAACATTTTTAACTTGCAGTATTGTCACGTTTCCCGTTTAAAAAAACTAAAAATAACAAGTAAAAAAATATTATTATTACTTCGGGCTACTCGCTTGGCTGTTGAGAGGGAAAAACACACAAATCAATCAATTTTTACAGTTTATTATAAAATAACATACTTACACTCCGAGGGGTTGCTTATCAAGTGGAGGCTCCTGGCCATCAACTGGCTCTCAAGGTGACTCCGGACTGGCCCCGATTCACCAAGTTTCCGGGGTTTAAATATTCTTTACAAAATGCTGAGTGCATTAGAATTAAACCACCGGTAGAAGAATCGGGAACAATGTCTGACAATGAATCAGTTTACCAGTTTATAGAGAGAGAGAACGAGATGGAGATAGTGCGAGGGTCAATTCAATATGCATTCAATTTGCAACTGGACACTTTTCGTTGCTTTTAAATCTATTGTGCAATACTGACATGTAGTTGATTCGAATTATATTTATAAATTTTATTCTATGAAATGAATTAAATGAATAAGTATTTGTACTGAGGGTATTTTTGTAAAAATCTACTAAAGAAAAACGTGTCCAAGTAAAATAATGCCATATGTCCATACATATTTATCTTTCGAAGTTTTGGCTATATTTACAGGGTGATTATTTAAATTTTGAATATTACTCTTCTAATATACTTATAGTTGACAGTAGGTATACTGTGCAAAACTCAATTCTAAAACTTTTTTTCTTCTTCAATACTCTTCCAAAATGTATTGATTCCAAAATATAAGTAAAAAATAGATATTTTTTTAAATATTTTAAACATTTTTGAAATTTTGAAAATGTTCCGGACTTCGCCCAGATCTAGGCATCTACACTTTTATTATGTGAGTAGCACTAAAGGTATTCCAGCAAAAATTAGCTTGCCCCCTCTTACATCCAAGAAGTGGAATATTTTGACAGATCCGCCTTGGTCTAAGGAATTATATGTATTTATATGGAGGCACATCATCAAAGTTCGTTATATCACATTAGGTGGATGGATATTATGTAGTTTACCTAAACTTGGTCAATGTCAGAAGTTACTGACCATAAGTTTCACAAACTAAACATGAAGTTTTAAAAAATAGTAACAAATAATTTTTATTAAAAAATTTTGAAAATGGAAAAAGAACTTTTCAAATCTGTCAGATTATTAACTATTTTTATAATAAATAATATTTAAATACTAAAAACATTTAATAAATCGTTTAAAAAACAAGTATATTTTTTTAAACAGAAAAAAATAAATTTATTGTCAGTGCTTCGTGCACAGTGACATCAAAAAGATGTGGCGACTTTAAAATAACATATCGCCAAATCATACAAAAACAATTTGTTCGAAATTATTTTCCATTGCAGTTTAGCTTTCTGCAATCCTGTTTGTTTCATATTATTAATTTAAAAAAATAACAGACTACTTTGGCGACGTAGACAAGAGTTTAAAAGCAGTTGAATTATAAATCAACGGGACTAGTAACTTGATTTTAAAAAACGTAATTTCAGATTACTATACTGTGGAATCTAAAACTGACACCCTGTGTATCGAATTGAAATCTAAGTCATTTTGAAATTGAAATATAATTATTGTAGTTAAAAAAAGTTACAATTCAAGTGTAATGAGAATCAAAAAATAAAATCTAATTCAGTTCCTATAAGAATTTAAATTGACAGTTCAATAAATAAAATTGAAAATCCTATAACATATGGTGAAGGTGCCGGTGTTAGTTAAAAAAATAAATAAATTGAATTTTTGCTATAGAATTTATAGCTCCAATTCTACATGCGTCATAAGAATAATTCTGCTCTGTTATATTATAAATAAAATACGTTCATAGATTTAAGAGATGAATAAATTCACGAAGTTATTTGATAGCAGATTTGATGCATTACACTTGTCCAATTTCTTCACGAGGCGACTTCATCAATTAATTCATGAATAAATTCGCTAAGTAAAACAGCTTTTAGAACATGTTCTAATTTTCATGAATTTCTTCGTGAAGATCAGAAGTACCAACCCAACAAATCTTCAGCCTCAGATCAGTAATGAGGTTAAATTATTGGCATATGTAAATAACTGTGTGGCATCGTACTACTTTTGTATTGTTTTTACTGATCTGTTGCTTACAAAAACCAATATTTATAAACAATGTCAAAACGGTACCGAAATTTGAAATTCATTTGCTACTTTCATTTGTTGGTAGAACTGATTTATTTGTCAAAGAGATTCACGAAGTCTGTAGCAGTGTAAAACCAAACCCTTTGTGAATAAACTGCATAATATGCATTAATTCTTGAAGAACTTCGTGAATTTATTCATGAATAAATTGTCAATGTAAAACAGTTATTATGAATGAAGCTTGCTACAGATTTTTGTAATTGGCAAATCATTGTAACGTGTAAAATAGCACTATAAATAATAGAGAATCGTGATAATTTCTTGGATGAAAAATTAATAAATCTAAAACAGGTTTTTTTGAACTCAGTAACTCGATCATTCTCTTAAATCTACGAATATAGTTCACACTGCAAATGATTTATATTATCTTTATTATAAGTAAATCAATTACATCCAATCGGTGAATTTAGTACTTTTCTAATTTCAAAAATACCTTTAATAACGCTTTAAATTTAAAACTACTATTAACCGTATGTGTTTTACGTCATTTGGTGACGTAGAAGATGTTCCGTTTTATTTATTTTATTAGTTCCATAAATTATAAGACGCTAAATTATGACTGCGCTGTTCCTTTGATGCTGCCGACTTTTATCGAAGTTTAAGTGTTTACTGAAACTACAGAAACTGGTGGGGACCAAATAGGCCTTTCAAGTGGATTGTACGCTAAAAAAATGGATAAAAAATAAAAACTAACCAAAATCTATTCTTCCTTGTCAAGGGTAAGAGGGAAAGGAGAAATGTGTAAGAAATAACTTGGAAATGATGTAAATAATAGTCACTTGATTTATAATCAATAATACTTTATTAACTCTTACGCCTACCGCTCGTGAGTCAAGACTACTCCCTATATTTTCCAATGCTCTCCGATCACCCGCCATCTCAGTCTCGTAGACAAAACATTCGCGCGTTCAGGCGCCGTCAAGGTTGACTTCGCAAAATTTGCTTACACTCGGCCATCCTGCATTTTCTGGCGTCCTCGCCTTTGGCCTTCATTCTTGAAGACATACTTGTCCAGCCGGCCTTGGCCTTGGCCGACCTTAGCGTCTCATCCCCCACTAACTAACATTACTTTGGCCCAGTCGGCCCAGCCACCTCGGCGATTTACATTGGCCCAGTCGGCCCGCCCCTCTGGCAAACATTAACATTACCTTGGCCCAGTCGGCCCAGCCACCTCGGCGATTTACATTGGCCCAGTCGGCCCGCCCCTCTGGCTATAATCGCATCGGTACTTAGTCTAGTCATACCTTTTTCTTAAAACATATCTAAATTACATTTTTAATAGTTATTCTAAGATGTATGGTTTCTTAAGCTAATACAGAGCTCTTATTCTAAGCAGAATCAACAATAATTATAGTAGAATCAGTAAACATCAGCTCAATTTTTTTTTTGACCTAGGTCAATAATAACTGACCTTTCGTTTGGTCACGTCGTCTATAAATATTATCACTTCAACATTGATGCTTACGTTGCTTAGAATTGAATCAGCCATCGACTTCGCACTATCACACGATATTTATTAAATAACTTTCACAATTGAACTGTTATCCATTTCTTTATTTTATCCACTGCCACAACGGTGGTGACATTGCGGAAACCCTCTCGTAGATCCTCCACAACGTATCTATCATTTGGTAACACGCACTTTATTCTAAACGGTCCCTTAAATTTTGGATTTAGTTTTCTACTACTGCCCGTACTAGGATCGCTAGTTATTTGTACAGACACCAAGTCTGCTACGTCGTACCGTTCTGCATTTGCTCTGCTTTTATCATGTCGTTCTTTTTGTTCATCAATTAAAGGTAATGGGTACTTGTCTTTAATGGTAATAGCATTTAAACGCCGATAATCTACTACCATTCGATAATCGCCAGTCCTCTTTTTTACGAGTAAGACTGGACTAGCATAAGGCGAATTTGATTCTCTAATAATATTATTATTTAGAAGGTCATCAATAATTCCTTGTAGAACTGCCTTCTCAGTTCGTGCCATGCGATAAGATTGACATGATGTAGGAGTCTCTGTTGTACACTTAATTGCGAACCTTGCAGAATCCGTCTTGCCTAGATTCGCCATAGATGTTGTTATCCGATCCTCGAAGTTGGTTAGCAGTTCTAAACATTGTTGTTTTGCTTCGTCAGGGATTTGACCAAAGGTTACATTGCTGGTTATTTCACTTGTTGTGTAAATTTTTTGTTTTGGTTCTACTAATCGGACACTCACATCTGTTCCTGTTTTGACTAATGTGATAGTCGGCAAATTCAACAAGTCACAACCGATTATACAGTCATAAAGCATTTCCGAGTCTTTCACTATTACCGCACAAATGTCAACAGGTAGTTCACCGATACGCACGTGCATCATTGCCACCCGACTACTTGTTATTTCGTCGCCTGCAAAACCCCGCAATACAGTAACCCGTTCTTCAATCAACAAACCAAGTCTTTGGCACAAACTGTCTTTGATCAATGTTTTAGAACTTCCCGTATCCACTAAACAATCAATATCCTTGCCACATATGTTTATTTTCGTGACCACCGGACTATTTACACTACATTCCGGCTCTCCGCTTAGTCAGGATTTTGCGTCCTTGGTATTGATATCTCGTTCCGGACATCTGTTACGTCTATGTCCTAATCGGCCACACCCAAAACACTCCACTTTCGGCCTTGGACAATCTGCCACACGATGAGTGCCTTGACAATTGAAACATCTAATAGGGACCCTCTCTCTATCTGTTTCACCCGCACTTCTTGTTCTCACTTCCGCTCTTCTCACTGGCATTTTCCCCATCGTACTTAGGAAGGAGTATACCTCGTTGGTGGAAGTAAACCTAGATGATCGAGCAGCCCTAGCCACATTTTGATCGGGTATTCCCCCAATGATGGCGTCAATTAGGTTTACCTCTGGTATGGGTAGTTGCAAGGCTCTTAATTTCTCCAACTTAGTAAAACAATATTCCGCCAAATCCTGTCCGGTCGTCGCTTCATACAATGCGGCGTCTTTCAAGAGTTTGGCAAATGGCAGTGGCTTATGAAATTGCTTCACTAGTAACTTCTTCATATGCCTCCAAGTTTTTGTTAGTAACTGCGCATCATACCATCTTCTTGTCATACCTGTCAACCTGGCCGCGGCAAATTTAATTATGGTTGACGGATGCCACTGGTAATGTTCCGCCAGTTCTTCTACTCGCAAAACCCATTGCTCTACCGATAATGTATCCTGTCGAGGATCAAATATTGGTATGACCTTCTCGTCCACACCAGGATAATACACTTGCAGCTGTTTTACTCTTTTTCTCTGGGTCCTTCTCTTTTTGTCTCGCCGTCTTTTGAACTTCTCCTTTTTAGAACTACTGGATGCACTGGAGGAACTTGAATAACTTGACGAACTACTATTCGATGAACTGGGACTATTTTTTCTCATTCGCTTTCGAGTCTTCGACGATGATTTAGAAGGATGATTTTGATTTCCAGTTGTAGTCAATCAAATCATTAATTTTGAAAGGCACAAACACATCTAACAACATTTCTACATATACATTATGTGTCAGCCAAATGGAATACTTAAATTCAATAATAAATAACTGAGGGCGTGTTCGAAAAAACGCTCGGACACGCCGATTGGTATTTGTATTTCCGTGTTTTACTTAACAAAAACTTTTTACACAGGGTGTGTTATGTAACAGTGGTCAATACCAACTTTCTTATTTTAAATGCAACACCCTGTATATTATTCAATTATTGGATTCTTCAAAAAATTTTAGACATATTTCATGTACAATGTCCTATACTCTATACCTATATTCAATTGTTTCGAAAATATTAAGTGTTTTCATATTTATTGCAAAAATTGACATTAAAAAAAATATTTTACAGAAATTCGCTACACACACTCAAAAACTAATAGGTAATACTGTTTATTTATTGATAATGTAAAAAAGCAAAAAAAACATTAATGTCAATGTAGGAGATGTTCAAAATGCTCGCCGCGAACATCGATTAGGATGTTGCCAAGACTTGATTTAAAAAATGTATGAAATTTAGCCCAGATACCAGAGGAGATGTCTATAACATCTATATTTTTTTAAGTAATTCTTATTCAAAACTCTACTGTTCAAATCAAATGTTGAAAAATGTAGTTTTAAGTGGGTCAACGTATACAGGTCGGAAATAAAAGATTATAAAACATTTGTTCAAGTATGTTTAGATTTATATTTTTATCAATAATAAAATAATCAAGTGGCAATGAAAATGAATTTAAAATTTTAGAAACTTTAAGGTGTACTATCTTAAACTAACAAACTAAATCTTCAGGTTTCGTCCTGGTATTAACTGTGTTTGGCGTCTGCGATCAGAACAGGCCAGAAGCCAAACCTGCAGGACCTCTCGCGATCGGTTTGGCAGTGGCTCTAGGACACTTGGCCACCATCAAATATACCGGTTCCAGCATGAACCCAGCACGTAGCTTTGGGTCAGCTGTCATCGCCAATGAATGGGCAGATCACTGGGTAAGTGAATGTACCAAATGTACCTAATTTATAAATATCTCTTACCTATTTGTATAACATTACAGTGAATTTGTACCTTTAATTTGTTAAATCTCTCTTACAACAAATATCAACAGATATTCGAGTATGTAATATTTTTATTTCAACACTATATCTCGAAAATCAGTAGCCTTTTTGGTTCACTGGTTTTTTGTCTTAAAATTATGCAACAAAAAACATCCTGAAATTACAAGAACTTATAGATAAAACTCTGTAATATGTATTGTCTTTTTCAGGTTTACTGGGTTGGACCAATTTTGGGAGGTATAGGTGCCGCACTCCTCTACCAAAATGCCTTTCAAGCCCCCAGTTTAGGCCCCTTGAAGATCATCGAACGATACACTACAGTTGCTACAAATGAAAAAGAGGTAAAATTATAGGTAATTTTCTCTAAGATTTGAAAAATAACCAATTCTAACTTGCAAGCAACCCGGAATATTTACCGTGGACGATGTAAGTTTACAAATTTTGTTTACATATTAAATAGGGGCAACATAATAGTTTAAACCACAAAACGTGTGAAGTATTTTACACTAATGATAATAATTTAAATTTAAAATTGACCTACCTCAACACCGTTGTTCCATATACAGATAACACAACACTACTAAAACTAAAGTCCCTGTTTCATCTAAAGTCTCTAGATGGTCAATCTAGGGACTTTAGTTTCATCCATTTAGTTCATTCCTCACCATAGATAAATATAAACAGCGGACACTGCTACAAGCAAAGTTCAGTGTTTGTACCTCATCGACAACCTAGGGGGCTTTCGTTTTGGCAAAAATAGTACCTATTAGCAACTAATATCAGTTCAGAGTAACTCTAAGTTGCTATTAGCTATTAATAGCTACTATTTTTGCCAAATCGAAAGGCCTTAAGATCGCGATACTGTAGGCACAGAATTATAACATGGACGTAGAGTTAATTATAAATACCACCCCTAGATAAATGATACTATAGATAGGAAACTTGTGGTCATTAACAACGCTAACTGTTGACACTTTCTCCAACTTCTATTGCTTTCCTTTTCTAGGAATTATCGGTAATACAGTGAGTTAAATTACCTGTAGCCGGTAAAAGATGCAAGCGCCATCTAGTTGTACGCTCTACAACTATATACCTACCTACTCAATATTTGTTTTAGGTATTATGCCGCCGCTAAATTTAAAATTACATAACAAATCTCACCCTACACAGATCACTCAGAAATTGATTTTGCAAAATAATTTTCACGTAGATAATTTTTTTTTGTCACCATGAGAAAATAAGTACATTTGATAAAAAGCATTAAAATCACTCAAGCATTAAAGACACTTTTAAATGCTCTAATAGTCTTCCTACTGAAAATAAGAAATAAATTTGATACTGTAACTTTTTAAAATGTTTGTTGAAAAAATTTCAAATTTCAGTACATATTTTGAAAAAAAAATAGTGGAAATGATTATAGAGTTTCAGTGCTTTCTATATTGTATTAGCTTTCACGGTGAATAAAAAAATATTACAAGTAAATAATTTTACTAAACCAATTTTTGATTAATTCTTGTAATAGAGATTTATTATGCAACTTTAAATTTTTCGTTGTGTTGATATCCATAAAAAAAACTACCTACCTCTGATCACATTTTTTATTAAAAACAAACAAAACAAAACATTTTATTATTAATAAAAAAATGTGATTATATGATGATCAGACATTATTATGTTATATAAATAAATGTGAATGAAATATCTAATAAAACACACTAAAAACACAAATAAAACACACACCAACACTCGCCAAACCTAACCAACAATAAACATGAGCAATAAGAATGACATGAAATGATTCATAATTGCAATTGTCAAAATTTATTCTACAAAATCTTTGTGGCGACATCTATAGACTCTTTCCCCAACTTGTATATCCATCTCAAGTCACGTGGTTCCCAGTGTCCCCATATTTTCAAGTATAAGTTCTCGGGCCCTGATACCACCGCTATTATATTCACATTATATCTTATTATTATTCATTTTACTATTTATATTTACATATTTCTGGTACTTTTCCATATTACATTGATAATTTCATCGAGTTTATAAAAAACTAATGACAATACGCCCTATTCTTATCATATTTTATAATCGTTATATAACACATAAATATAAAAAAAAAAACAATATTTCAGCAACAATTATTCACACAGACTAAGATATCTTCAAGTTATAAAAAAAAACAATTTGACTGTTTGATAAAGATAAATACTGACCTGGAACATGTAGTAGGATGTACATCATTGCAATATATGGAACAAACAATTTTGGGATGATTTCATTTGAATAAAATTGTGCTATCATGTTAGATAATTATCTACACAGGTTGTCCATTAATTCTACGATAATTTGTAGGTAATGATTTTAAAAAATTTCAATATTTAATTTGATACACGTGTTTTTTGATATACATCATTCAAAGTTATACAAGGTCACAAAAAAATGTGTTTTACAATATTTTACATAGAATTTCTTTTTTCTAGTCACCTCAGTAATAAAATGTCTCTTTAAAATTGTAAATTTAGATCCTGCAGTGTGAAAGAGTGATGATAATTAGGAAAATTATTGCTCTTAAACGATTTTGAAGAAACAAGGTTTTCAAATAACATTTTTAAATTTATCATGTCATGGCGGTTAGTCCAAGAATAATGCATCGGGCAGATATATTCGTGTTTGAATTTAGATAACCACTACTTACGACATTTAAGAAGTTACCTATACAAAAAAAAAGAGGAAAATAAATCTCAAAAAGGACAAAATATTTATTACATTACATATTTAAAGGTAATTTATTCCATTAATTACATCTAAAATAATCATCTTTAGTGTTTAAGGAACATTTACTTATATTTGAAGATGAACTTGAGTCTTTTTTTGTGTTTTACACTTGATTACAAATGCAGGCTTCTGTGGTATCAAGTTTAGACTACTTTAGATGTTTCTAGTGATTTGTCAATCTCTTCTTCAGAAGAAACTTTGAAATTGAATCCAAATGTTCAGCTTTGGTTACAACTGTTATCATGTAACACATTTAATTTTTTCTGAAAACTGTCGAAATCTTTCAATTCCATCTCTTTTGTCCTACAGAGATAAAACACTGAAGGAATTGCCCATAAAAACGTGAAACAATGATGCTGATATGTGAGAATTGTCACTGCAATAGACCAAAATATTCTAGAATTTACATTTGGCCCTGAATTTGAAATTTTCGTTTAATGACGTTGGAATGCATATTTTTTCTTTTTTGTAGATCTTAAATGTGAGGTCGAAATGAAAAATATCCGGTTCATTTGAACTACTTTTGTTAATTTTGACCAACAAGCACCCCGTAGCAGATTGACTGTCGAATTAAAGGACATACTGTGTAATCTAATGAGACAATAATTTATTATGCTTCTTTTCTCAAAAGTCTAGTAAAAGACAATATTCCACTTTTTTTCAATTGAATAATTATATCAGTAATAGACCATCCAGCTCAAAATGGTAAAAATTCGTAACTTTTAGAAATACTTACGAGTGCCACATTATGTCGCATTTTTTTTTAAGTGGGCAAATAGGCAACCAGCAATACATTTTATAGATTTTATTACACTGTCTAAATATGAATTAATGCACAAATAACAGACTTTCCCCCATTTCAACGCAAATTTTTTATAAAATGGAGTTAATTTGAAACTCAAATAACTTTTTGGTGTAAAGAAATTTGTAATTTCCGATGCAGCTTGTTCAAAAGTGGCAAATTACAAATTTCTTCACAATAAAAAGTAATTTGATTTTCAAACTAACTCCATTTTGTAGAAAATGTGCATTAGAATGGAGGAAAGTCTGTTATTTGTGCATTGATTCATATTTAGACAAACTGTGCAACAAAATCTATAAAAATGTATTGCTGGTTGCCTAATTGCTATAGAGCCCTCTTAATGCACCGATTAACTCCAATTTCTTTTGCAGCTTAGGAGGTTAGACGGTGCCAAAGACGGTGACCTGGCCTAAAGGCCGCAGATCCCATGAATCTCACAAGCTAAGCACAAATTACATTTTAAGTTCATTTTTGTAAATGTTTTTATTTATTATGCCATTATTGTATCCACGATTTTAAAATATGCATGTTTATTAACATTTTAATAATAAGACCAACTATTTAAGAGATTTTATTATTATATATGTATATATTTCTATTTTTAATATATATATTTCACAAAATAAATAAACTATTTTCTAAACTACAGCATATTTATTTTAATTATGTACAAAAAAAATAGTATAACAAAAGATAACATTGGATGTTCAACACTTATGTGTTTTTATCCTGTGACTTATCGGAAAATAAAGAATTTTGTTCCGATAACCTTTCAAGCCCTGGTCTCGCCTGGTATTTCTTAATTTGTTGTTTAGCGTTTGACTTTTTATCTATAAGAGACTCTATATCGACTTTCTGGATGGGTTTCAGGGTGGCATTTAAAATGGGTTGTCCCGGATTTTTCAACACGACCTGCCCACCCTTCATTTCCAGAATTCCTACAACAAAAATAATTATTAGTTTGTTAAATTTAGATACACAATGTGTTAGAAGTTTGACTCTCATTACTTGAGCATGAAATAGATTAAGGGGTAAAACCACACGAGAATTTTGAAAGAATCGATTGTTGGATAAATGGTTTAAGCAATGCTTATGTGAAGAATATAGGAAACAAGTTTTAGGTGGGGGAAAAATCGGTAAAACGAGTTTTTTCGAGGTGGGGCGCAACCATCCACAGAGGTAGCTAACTATTATAGTAGTTATTTATTATCTGCCATCTATGATCGTACCAAAGAGTTATGTTTGACCGCGCGCGCAATCCCCACTCCATCACGGACTGTGAAATCTGAGTCCATCATGCAAGCATATTTTTTCATATGATTGGACAAATTGGCACGTGGAGGGGATAGGCGACGATAGGCTCGCGCGCTTTGTCTTGGGACTCCATGAGGCAGTAACCCGTATCACTGAAGTGTGGTTATACGTGTTTTGTTTTTGCTTTGGCACTTTTTAAGGCATTATACTTTATAAGTTTAAGTTTAAAATGAGGGTTTGTGAAATAAAAAACTTGTTATTAGTAATTTAAGTTTAGAGGAAAAAGTCGAATTGAAAAATAACGGACGTCCAATGCCAGTGTTGAATTTAGTTCAGGTGCAGAAAGAGTGCAAAAGTAGGCTGGCTTTTATTCGCAAATTTGATAAAAACATTTATGATAAGACCCTGTGGTTGAGTGTGTTGTGTGGTTGTGACGAAACAAATAGATTTTTTTGTTTTTATGTTTATTGTTTGGAGGAGGCGAAGAAAACCGGACGAAAACTGGAGTTTCTGACTTGAAACATTTACCGGACAAAATTAAGAAACATGAAAATTCTTCTAAACACAAAAATAAGTTGTTGAGTTTTTTACTTTTAGGAAGAGTAAATATTGCTTCTTGTTTAAATAGTGCTTATGCAGAACAAATAAATAGTCATCACGAAACAGTTAAGAAAAATCGATTGCTTCTTTCAAAAATCATAGATATCTTATAACTATGTGGTACATGTAACCTTCTTCTTCGTGGACATAATAAAAAAAGTGACTCGGTAAACAAAGGGGTATTTTTAGAACTGATAGACTATAGTGCAAAAATTGATCCCGTTTTTGATAAACATGTTAGTGATGCCCATGTTTTTATAGGAACTTCAAAAACTATACAGAATGAACTATTACAGTAATCTACATAATTATATCCTAACTGGGTTGGTTGATCGATTATCCACTTCAGCCCCCACACGTTGGAATTTTACTTTTCGCATTGTATCTAAGTACATACCTACTGTACACACTGACAGTATTCATTTTGGGGTACTTGCAAAACACAATGACCTTCAAATTCCTTAAAATTTTTCGCCTGCGGCGCTAGGCGGGTGGCTGCCACCCCCCACACCCCCCACAGCTCTTATGATATACGTCCTCTTTTCAAAATGCGTCCTCCCCGTATTCAAACACACGGGCCGCCACTGCTGTCGAGTCTTAGATCAAGCCGAAAAGAAGATGAAGCAGCAAAAATTTTAAAAGCGTTTTTCAAGACTTTCACTTTTTTAACTGGTCAAAACATAACTCATAAAGTTTTCAATCAACTTGAAATTTTGTGCAGAGCTTCACAATAACATAATTCAGAAAACATCGTAGGAGCTTTTCGATTGTTTAACAATTTTCATTGTTATTAACAATTTAATGCAAATTTTTGGTCTTTTTCTGAACTTTTTTTTTCACTAAATCAACAATTATTAATATTTTTTAATTTCCCTACGAAGTTCCCTGGCTTTAAGTATAAAATATCAGGAATTTTTTTTCCAAGACCATCCGTTAATAAGAAACCTTTCCGGCCATACAGCCCTCTGAATATAAGGTTCGTTGATTACCATCACCTATAGTCGCCATTTTGAATCCAAATTGTTTGAAAAAGTCCACAATACTACCTGAAAACGTGTACAATAAAGCCCTTTTGTTCCCGACACTATATCTTGTATTGGTTTTTGCCTTGAAAATTCCCGAAAACAACAATTTTTTCCAAACCATTAGAGTGATGTTACCCCTGAATAAAAAATCTGTATATTACATCTGTGTAATTAACCATTCATAAAATACATCGAGATATAATATTGGAGAATTTTATCGCAACTTGGAACGCTGCGAGTCGAATTACTTAATACATTAAATGCCAAGTGACGCTTATAGGTACCCACGTGACTTATACGTGAGTGCTGCATACGCTTTAAAGAACCTGGAATATATTTTAATAAATATTCGTTAAAAAAATAATATAAAATATGAGATTTTATTGTGTGAAATCCAATTCGAAATACAATGTGTAATCATCCAGTCAAAAGTCATTGATTTTAAGTTTTTCTAAGGAGCTATTCGCGTAGAGTTGATAGAACAATTTTGATTATTTTTACAGGAATGTGAATCAAACTGACTGTTAATAAAATAAGAAAATAACATAACATGATAGAGCTGAAATAAAATGTCATGTTTGTGAAACAATTTTATCGGACTGGAGGTGTTAGTGATGCGAAACAAATATTGAAAGTTGAATGCATAACAGAAATCGACCATTACAGCTACCATACTGGATATTTTTATAATACATCCTAATTTTAATATGTAAAATTATGGCATGTAGACTCTATAGTGAACAATTTTGATTATTTTGACAGAAATATGACATTCTAATGCTCAATAAAGCAAAATATATTGCAATTTTCAATAATAAGCAATTATTCAGAAAGTAATTTTAAGTGTCAGTTTTGAGGGGTAAGGCCGTTTGTAAAAGATATGATTTTTCACCGGACCGGTGAATTCATGGGGTCAGGGAAAAAACAGTCATCCTTGTACACAAAGACAATATATTCTCAGATTTTTAAATGTTCTCTCTACTCCTATGCAAAAATGCAAATATTAGTAATACAGATATTACATAGAACATTAATTTCAGAATTCATAAGCTCAATTTTTCAAATGTTCAAAATCTGTGCTTTTTATGAGACATGCATTTTCCCTTAAAGTATTGCCAATATCGGAACGCCGATTTAGACACTTATTTAGGATTTTATTAGAATTTTTTAGAATTTTTTCAGATTTCTTCGCAGCCTCGTTTTTTATTATAAATTAATAGATATTACTATAAATTATTAGAAAAAAAAAAAAAATGGGTTTTTTCAGCTGTATATCCAAGTAAGTAGTTGAAATATTTCTTATAACACTGACCTGGGGGTTTTTTATTCATAATCAGCGACCCGAAAAACCCCCGAGTACTGATTTTCATGAAAACTAAAAATTTTTCTGAAGTATTGGTCCTCCATATTGGATCAGCCATTTTGAATTTTACAATTTTGACTTCTGATTCGTAATCAGCGACTCGAAAAACCCCCGGGTATGAAAATTAAAAACTTTTTTGAATTATTGATCCGCCATATTGAATCGGCCATTGTCAATTTTACAATTCTGACTCTGATTCGTAATCAGCGACCCCGAAAGTACTCAGATGCCACATTAAAAAAAATTTCCATCGAGAAATAAAATGTATGGTTCAAAGAGTTAACCTCTGTCAAGCGCGTTTTCGCATGGCGTATTATAAAATTCTTCGAATTATGTGAATATTCGCAAAAGTTCACCAGTTTTTCTTAAAGTACACACTCTAAGGAATCTAATGATACATTGCTCCTTTCCGTACGTAGTGGAGTTTAGAGGAGTTCCGTTTCGAAAGTATGGTCAAAGCATCGAAATTCACTAATATACGAGTATAACGTTTTGCCATTTTCCCTGTTTTAAATTTTTGTACTTTGCGCCCTACTACAAGGATTTATCAAAAATGATGGATGAGATGCAATAGCAGACATTTGATTTGTTGAAATATAACAACAGTACCAATAGACCAGGCGGTATCTGTTTTGGCTTGGGTGAATCGTATATCCACGGAGATTTTTGGCTTTTTGGCTTTCACATATCACTAGAAATGAAAATTTTTCTATGCGCATAAAAAAAAACATGGGCTTAACTTTTGACAGCACAATATGTTAAAAAAATTGGAAAAATGTCATATTTTTCTTCCTATTTAATTATGTATCTTTTTAAGAGTTGATTTTAGGCGAAAATGGAAGAGGGAAAAAATGTTTGTAATTAAATTTTTTATTATACATGACTGGTTACAAATTGAATGAATTATCATTATTATGGTAAAAATCGAAAAAATCACAAAAATGGGGTTAAAAAACAATACTTTTTAGGGATTTTTTTTGGTGTGTTTAAATTGGGTGTAGGACCTTGATACTTGGCTCAAGAAAACTTCATGTTATGTAGAATCATCACACCAAATTTCATCAAAATCGGTTCGATAGATTTTGCATAATAATTTTGCAATTCAGATTAAAAAAAAAAATTGCAAATTTTCAAAATTTTGCACAGCAAAAACCAAGGCCCTTAGATACTTGAAATTTTAATCACATATAGAAGGGCTCTCAGGCTTTCAAACTTTTTTTGAAAAATTCGAATCCGTCAATAAGGAGAGCTCTGGCGCTTGTTTTAATATTGGTCGAATTTTTATACATATAAACAATTAGAACTTTGTGAATATCCAGTCAAATCAAATTTTTTAAAGCAGGTTTTAAAAGTTCTTGGAAAGACGCTTCTTTAAAAAAAAACAGATCGATTGATCAATTAGTTACGTAGTTATAGCCGTCATTTACACTAAATGTACTGGGACATCCGGGCTAATTTTTCGAAAAATACCTTTGGTATTCCGAGTACTTACCAGGTCTAAGATTACAATACTTTTCTTCATTGGCAACCTACTTTAAAACATGTTTAAAGTTATTTATGCAAGCGAGAAATTCAATAAAATCGTACGGGTGGTGGTGGTGGGGGAAGCAGAGAGCGCGGCCGCTTCGGCCTGCTCGAAATTGAATCGTCTATAACTACGTAACTAATTGATCAATCGATCTGTTTTTTTTTAAAGAAGCGTCTTTCCAAGAACTTTTAAAACCTGCTTTAAAAAATTTGATTTGATTGAATATTCACAAAGTTCTAATTGTTTATAAGTACAAAAATTCGACCAATGTTTAAACAAGCGCCAGAGCTCTCCTAATTGACGGATTCGAATTTTTCAAAAAAAGTTTGAAAGCCTGAGAGCCCTTCTATATGTGATTAAATTTTCAAGTATCTAAGGGCCTTGGTTTTTGCTGTGCAAAATTTTGAAAATTTGCAATTTTTTTTTAATCTGGATTGCAAAATTATTATGCAAAATCTATCGAACCGATTTTGATGAAATTTGGTGTGATGATTCTACATAACATGAAGTTTTCTTGAGCCAAGTATAAAGGTCCTACACCCAATTTAAATACACCAAAAAAATTCCCTAAAAAGTATTGTTTTTTAACCCCATTTTTGTGATTTTTTCGATTTTTACCATAATAATCATGCTTCATTCGATTTGTAACCAGTCATGTATTATAAAAAATTTAATTACAAACATTTTGTTCCTCTTCCATTTTCGTCTAAAATCAACTCTTAAAAAGATACATAATTAAATAGGAAGAAAAATATGACATTTTTCCAATTTTTTTAACATATTGTGCCGTCAAAAGTTAAGCCCACGTTTTTTTTTATGCGCATAGAAAAATTTTCATTTCTAGTGATATTTGAAAGCCAAAAATCTCTGTGAATATACGATTCACCCAAATATGGCTTTTTGAAACAGATACTGTCTGGACTACAATGAAATATTTCAAATATAGTTTTATGGAGGTTGAGTTTATGAGGTTGAGGTTATTGTGTATTTCGAAAATCAGGCTTCGAGGTTCCATTCGGAATTCAATTATGAGTATTTTTAAACAAAAAAAATGTTTTCGCCCCGGTGTGCCTCGGTTCGTTATTTCTTTTTAGTCTAAACGAAAATGATTTACAACATCCTCAAGTTATGACATGGGTTTAGGAAACTCTATGTCAATTAGAATAATACCAGTATTTAACTTATGTTACTACAAACAAACAAATTTTAACTAATACCTTGCTTTGCCATGGCCTTCATCTCCTCTTTGGTGACGATGAACTTCTGTACCCGAACCACTTTATCGCCCACCTTCATATTAACGAACTTCTTACTCGGCAATGAACCAATATCAGAACTAAGGTTGACATTCTCGATCTGCGTCTCTGCCTGATTGATCTGCTCCAGAGGCGCGAGTTTGAGCGGCTCCCTCACAATCTGCGGCACTTTCCTCTGCAAGGGCGCTTTCCTTTTGTAAACTTTCGTCCCCTCCTGCCTCACGATAGGCTTTATAGGCTCCAGTTCCTGCTCTTCCTCCACTTCTTGCTGTTGAGCGGAAGTTTTTTCGTTATCACCAGCGCCATCGTCGTTATCCTCAAGTTCCGAGTCTATTTCGTCCTTGAGAAAGTGACCGAATCTAGTCAGGTCTTCGCCCGGTTCTCTCTCGGTTTGCTCACGGTGTTTCGACGTGGGAATCACCTCCGGGTTGTTTATGTCGGTAATCGTGTATTCCGTGATTTCTCCTTCCTCGTACTCATCCATGTTTTCTTCCTGCTGTTGCCGCGCTTCCGATATGACCTCTTTTTCGATCTGCTCCTCGTATTCCATCTCCGCGTGTTTGAGTTCGTGTTCCTCCAGCTGTTCTGAGGTCTCGAAACTGTAATCGCACTTCTCGCAGGGATGCGGGAGGCCGGTTAAGTGGGTGGTTATGTGTTCCTTCACCATATTCGCCGTTTTGAACGTAGTGTTGCAAATGACGCACCTGGAAATGAGAATTTATTAAATAAGCCATTGCACCAAAAGGAACGATCAAAGGATATGTTTATGAAAATAATTTTATGTCTAAAAATTTCACCCTGAAAAAAGCAGACAAACCAACAAAAAGTATAAAAAAACGCAGTGTTCTTGTTCAGTTTCGAGGAAAAATTTTGAAAAATATTAGGTACATCTAGTAGGTAAATATCTCTGAAGTTTTGAGTTATTACTATTTTCTAGCATAAAACAAACTTACCATCTGTTCATTTCACAAATAAAGAACAGGATGTTTTCCTTCCAAATGCAATTTTAAATCCTATCTAATCATTAAGGGTTCAAAAAAGTCAGTGGCGTGGAATTTTGCCCCTTACTAACCCTCAGAAAATGGTAAAATTTAAAATTTCTATGCCAATGATTTTTTTAATTTTTAATTTTTACATTATATTTAGAATTGTATTTATAACAAAAATTCCTATTTCTTTTTATGAAATGAACAGCGGTAGAATTATTTTTGATATACTGAACTATGTGGCTAGCATATTTTAAATAAAAAAAAAAATCTCAGAAATGACTCGTTTTAGAAATATACATTTTTCCTTTTAAATACAATATAGAAAATATTCAGTAGCTTAAAATTTGTGAAGCTTTTAGTGACAGTGTCTCACAATATATCTACCACTGATTCATATAACTGGTTACAAATTTAATAAACTTTTACATTCATTAAGTCGCCTTTCTATGTCAAATATCTGAAGATATTTGTATATCAGGGATATTTTTCAACAACTTAACCCTTTAAAGCATAAAAGAAAGACTCCATCCACCATAACATTTTTTTCCAATCATTACTAGGACTTCAATAAGTTGTTCCTTCGAATGGATAGTAGAGGAAGTGAGAATTCTTACGTGAAACTTAGGCAGAACCTGCATTGTCCCACTTAATCAATTGTTTACAATGGAGTAACTAGATCAAGTTCAAAGTGGTTATTTGCACAGAGCAGACACTTGCTTGCTTTCTCTCAATGACTGTGGATTGATCTACATTACTTTATTTCACAATATCAAATCAAGAATTAGCGAGTATGGCATTAATTTACATAGTGTATGGATATGATTTAAATATTAAAGTTTTTTCGATCTCAACTGAAGACCAAAGAGCTAGGCAATATGTACCAGGTTCGGTCACTATGCAGCAACTCGGCATTGAAACATTTGAAAAACTTGTTCCCACATTTATTTAGTCATACCCATATACAGGTCTGGTCGAACTAAACGTGGAAAACTGCGCTCAAACACAGCCGCAGTGGGCGACTGGGCCATAAATTTCAGTTGTTGACTAATTGCCTAGCAGTGCAGTGCAGCAATGCAAAATTTGGTGTGATTCAGGTAACTTTAATTTATTATAAGTATCTTCAAATAATCATTCATATTACAACTGCGAAAGGAAGAAATAAGTGGGATATTTTGTTTACTAATATTATTACAACATGGCATTTTGGAGACCTTTTGAAACGGAGCAAAACAAAATACCGCCAGACAATATTGAATTAGTAAAACCGGTTGTTGATAAAACAGATTTAGAATTTAAAAATAAAGATTTACATGTTCAATGTCAGCGTCTCATTTTAAATATTTACGATTGTTTAAAAAGGGAAGAAAATGAAAAATCAGATAATGAAATTATAAATAGAATTCACATATTAACTAAAGTTTCAGTGTCCACAATTTTTCGTGTTATTAAACAAGGTCAATGCGTAAAGAGGAAGCGAAAACAAAAATTTCAAAACATCAATAACATGACAACATTCCGTGGACAATTTATAATTTACGTAAAGAAAATGAACATATAATAGATATTTTTTACACATTATATACTAATTATTATATTATTTTTTACCTTTAGCAGTAATCTTTTTTACGGGTGCCTATGAAACCATTAAATTTTATTGCCAAGCGTTTTTATACATGTTCAACTGACTTCGGAAAGACTATACTTGTTGTTTGTCTGCTAATCATTGTATAAAAAGACAACAAATGAATCTCAGAATAGTGGAAAATGCGGTTCAAAGACTATAGGATATTTATAGAGTCTACCCAACATATGAAGGGCAAAGACAAGAAAAACCACAACGTGATTAAAATCGGAAGGAGGACATTTTATACCTTGTCAAGGAAAACACAAGCCGAAGTAACTACCATGTGGTGTGTATTACGCGAGCAGAACCCTTATCATCTGTGTGCAAGTTATGACTGCAAATGATTTTCAGCCGCATGTAGGATTTTGATGTTGATTTCAGCAACAAGTGGCACAACAACTTATTTTATTGCTTACCTTAACTTGCTTGCTTAACTTATTGCTTATTTTATTAACGAAAGGTCGTTTTTACCCCTTGGCGCGTTCGACATTATTAGAATATTGAAACAAGTATACACGAAGCAAACGCGAAGCCAATAACTGCCGTTATTACCGATTTCGTATGGTGCCCTGTAGCGAAATGCCGACGCGACAGCTATGATCAGCCGATCGAATCCCGAACTCTACTTATTAGCTTGTGGAAATAATTTCGAACAATTTTTGTAGAATTTCCTAATACTGACTTATGGTAAGTACTTTAATTCTATTATTCAATTTCAGACCCAGTGGTGTTCCGTCGCTTTCTAACCGAAAGCCCATAAAAAAGTGTTTTAAAGTAAACATTACTACTGGCAAAATATGTCGCCAGGTTGATGTCCCTGAAATTGCTACGTGCACTCTACACAACGGGGCCGGTTTCAAAATTTTCTTTTTCTTTGATTTGACATATTTTATTCAGAAAAAGGCATTTTAAACCCCAGGTTACTGAATAAAAATTGTTTATTTTCATATCCTCCTTTACTTTTAAATGCAAAACAATTTTCACTTATAATCTCCCTAGTGCTTGAATTATTTCCAGAAATTTTTCCGAAGGAACGCATTTTTTTTTAATTTTCCCCAAGTTGCAGACGAGGAAAAATTTTCTAGGAAAATGCGTGATTGAGAAAAAATTTTCGAACATTAATTCAAGGACGTGGGGGATTCTGTAAGAAAATTTTACAACCAAAATTTATTTTAAAAATTTGACATGGTTCATTTTGAAACTTATTTTGCCAAAATAAAGTTGGCTTGACAGATAGACATTGTTTGGTGGTGCATGACATATTTTTTTCTTCTTAAACGTCACATAATTTAATCGCATTTCACGCGTTTTTTTAAATTCAAAAATGGCTCGTTTTGGAAATGAAAATTCCGAAAACATAAAAGCAGAAGTGGCAAATTTAACTCCCCAAAATACGAAGAAGTCGAAATT
This sequence comes from Anoplophora glabripennis, assembly GCF_000390285.2. NCBI lineage: Eukaryota > Metazoa > Arthropoda > Insecta > Coleoptera > Cerambycidae > Anoplophora > Anoplophora glabripennis. The sequence continues at coordinate 600,627 of NW_019416333.1, read as the reverse complement.
AAGCGTATGGAGGCAGTTTCTAGTTTTTTGTGCGGAAAGATCCTACAATGTTGAAGATCCAACAATATCGAAGACTGTGTTGTCATCATTTTTTGAAGATTATGCGTTTAACATGAAAAAGAAAAATGATGATTACAAAGAATCTGTCGTTAAGGTAAATTACGTACTTTTAGATTATTTGAAAAAAAAAAGCAAATTTGCAAAAAATATTGAACCGCTAAAATTATGTTCTTGTTTTGTTTTAGGTTATGTGGAACTCTACCGCAAAACAACTTCAAACTTTTTTTTTTGAAAAATATCAGATTAATTGTCATGCCCTAAGACTTTCATTTACATAAATACAAACTTTTAAAAAAAAATGTTTCAATCTTTAGTAAAACAAAATGGTTCTTAATGAAACATAAAAAACAACACATTCCTTTCACTTTAGTAATAAATGAGACATTTAATTTTTGAATTCAAATATTTACCTTTGCAATACAATTCACTTAGTATTACTAAAATAGAAGGAAAGTAGGTTTTTGTGGAAAACCGATGTCTATGACAATATATCAATGATTCTAAAAAAATCATAACTGTAATCAAGTAGGCTTGTGATATCAAAATTGTCTTCGCTATACGTCACGTTGACAGTCATTTTCTCTAGCGTCTAATTGTTTATAATTAAGTCATGGCAGTGAACAACCAAAAAACTAATTTAAAACCTTATAGTATTATGTAATTCTTGCACCAAAATTCTTATGTCTCATAAAAATTTACTGAAAAAAACTGGAATCAGTCCGCATCAAGAAAACCTTTTCGCAGCTATTCAAAATATTTTGGAGGAAGATATCCCATCTTTTTTACGTAAAACCAGGGCTCAGCAGAACAAAATTTCATCAAATTATTACATATATTTTATGAAACACAGACATCAGATGGAAATGAAAAATGAAAATAAAGGTAATAATTATGCTCCTCATACTTCATTAATTTTTTAAATTCTGTCACAGGTGGCAAAATACATAAATACTTTTTTTACGTGTTTATAGGTGTATAGATGGAGATAAAAGTTTTATATTTGTTTAAGAAATTGGATTAAATTTTGTATTTACATGTATAAATACAAAATTAAAACTATGCTACAAATAATTAACTTTTAAAAGTATGTTTCTTGTTTATTTCCATCCGAACGATGTCTGCTTAAAATTTGTACACTTCTACCTAGAACATAACGTACAATTTCCAAAAAAACTCACCTAAGATTCACCATGGAGTGTATGGCACTGTGGTTGATCAGCGAGTCCTTCCTCCTGAACGACATGCTACATATGTCACACTTATGTTGTCCGATCGCGGCTTCCGGCGAGGAAGACTGCATGGCGTAGTGGCTCCTCATGTGGCGGGTCAGGTGGTGACTCAAGAGGAACGTCCTGCCGCACAATTTGCACGGGTACGGTCTCAAACCAGCGTGGGACGTTATGTGGCGAGTCAGTTTTATGGCGGAGGTGAAGCTCGCTTCGCAGTAGTTGCATTTGTGGGGTTTGTTCTCACTGTGGACGACTTCGTGACGTTCTAGGCCCTAAAAGAGTTTGTTCAAATTTGTATAAAAAAAATAGTTTAGGGCGTTTCACAAGTTAAATATGGAAATTGCTAAGATGAAGTAGGACGATTGGGAAAAAAAGTACATTAATAAAATTAAACTTGTTGTCAACTACAGGTTATCAAAGTTTAAAAAATGCTTATATTTGGCAACAATATCTTCAGAACTATTACACCAATCAAGTTGAATTTCTTTCTTTAATTCAGAAACAACTATAATTCAGACAAAAAAATAGTAAAAACCTTACTAATTTTGGGAAAGATATGCTATTTTGCTGAAAGTAAAATAAGGACATTAACTTAAAGTTCGTATAATGATTCTGATAATTTTGAATAAATTTTATGTAGTTTTAATGTTTAAATGGCAAATAGTATTTGCATAATTTTTTATCTTAATTATTTTGCAAACTTTAACACGAAAATAATTAAAACTTGTTTTGCTTTTACTTATCAATATTTTATCCAATAATTTGGTCAAGAAGTTATAAATAAATTATAGCAAATTTGAGATAATAGAACTTTATAACAGAACTTCTATGTCATTTATTACTTATTCTGAAGTAAGTACAAGTTTGTGATTTGCTATTGATTTTTATTCTATAGTACATAATCACTACATATTATAAAACAAAGTCCCCCGCCACGTCTGTCTGTCTGTCTGTTCGCGATAAACTCAAAAACTACTGCACCGATTTTCATGCTGTTTTGACCAATGGATAGAGTGGTTCTCGAGGAAGGTTTTAGTATATAATTTGTTAAGTTTTTGTATACATTAACGATATTTGTTGGAGGTGTCGGAAAAAAAATAAGCCGTGTGGGAGCTTTCAACGAAAACGCTGTCTAAACCCTTTGAGATATAACAAAATAATGTATGATGGAATTGGGTATCTTATATAAGTCCGCGATGGCATATGTCTATATCTTAAGGATAACATACTGTATCCATTTTAATACTTTAAAAAATGGGCAATTATAAAGCGGTAATTGGAAAGCTATTTACACAAATACGGTATTAATCCTTATCATTTTAAATACGTTAGTTGGTTTGAGCATTTCATGAAGATTATTTTTCCCCTTTACACCATGCAAATTAAATGAATACCTTAGGAGATATAGCAAAATCAAAATAATGTGCAACGAAATTAATTTCGTGTCACTGTAATTCGACCGGGCCGCGCGGGCGTCCCGTGACTCCGCGCCTCGCGTCCGAGCCGGGGGGGTCCGAAAGTTTATGTAGTGTATCAATGTATGGTGGAATTGTGTATCTTATATATGCCTACAAAAAAGTAAAAAATTGGCAATCATAAAGCGGTAATGTAAAAGCTATTTATACAAATACGGTATTAATCCTTATCATTTTAAATAAGTTAAGGGCTTTAAGTATTTCATGTACATTATTTTACTCTTTTACACTATATAATTTAAATGAATATCTTAGGAGTAATCGCAAAAAAATTACGGACGCGAGAATAAAATTCAAGCACCTCGCTTCGCTTGATGCGATCGTCAACCCTCCCCCCGCACCGTCTTGCCTACTGTTTAGCTAATAAGTCGAACGATAACGCGCGCGTTATCCTTTAATAAACTGAGCGAATGGAGGTGACGACTGACGACTGTGTTTTCTTTCTTGGTGTTATAATTGCGTTCGATATTTTAAGGTCACAATTTTGTTTTGTATCTGTTGTCTTTAGGTAGTCGAAACATACATAGATACTTGCAAACATACTTTTATTTCATTGAGTTTTAATAATTTGTTTGTTTTTTTCTTATTGTGAATCATTTAAAACTTCATAGTCGCATTTTTATTTCGTGTTTGTTTTCTTTAGATAGTTAGATACCTAACTACTTACTTATTAATTAAGCCTACCTGTTTAAAAACGAAGCTCTTGTTGCAAACCTGACAAGTGAAAGGTCTCTTCTTCTTGTGCTTCTCCTGGTGGGCATCCAAATACTGTTTGGTTAAAAACGTCTTGTCGCACTGATTGCACACGTATTTCGGAACATCGACGTGTATCTTCTCGTGCCGTCTCAGCAACGACTCCCTCGAGAACGACTTGTTGCAGATGATGCAGTCAAACGGCTTGTCGCCGTTGTGGGTCTGCAAGTGTTTCTGCAGATCGTATTTAGTGAAGAATTTCCTCGTACACTCGGAGCATTCGTAGCTTCTTTCCCGATCGTGGTTAGGGAGGTGCAAGTCGAGCAGCTGCTTCAACGGGAACGTTCTGTCGCAGTGTGGGCAGGGAAAACAATCGGTTTTCACCTGACTGACTTTTAATACGGCGTTTACGGGATTATCGTCCTCGTCTAGATTAGAATAGTCTTCTTCTTCGAGTGTAGTATCTAAATTATTTGAAAAAATTGTAATTTGATGCTTTAAAAAACTTCATGGTTTAAACTTTAAAAACAATTAAAATTGTTTTCTGAATTGTTCAATAATTATATCAATTTTAGTTAAAAGAACAGGACGTCTTTTATTAACATTTACAAAAGATAAGGGATCCCCATTTACTGAAATTGGCAAACTAACATTAAATCCAGAGTTTTTGTATTGACGTCAGATCTGTGTTGCTGCACAATGATTCTATAGGCATATCTATGTGAAATGTCAGCATTTATTTAATTTTTTACCTTCATCACATCTGTCTCTGTTGTCTTCGTATCCTAAAATTGATTCGTTTTCATTTTCTCCAGGATGAACAGACCCTCGGTCATCTGCAGATGTGAAATTTAAGGTAATTATTTCGGTACCATCTTCCATTTTCATCCGTTTGGATTTGGAGGGTTCGGCAGGTGCGAAAGTATTTACAATTGTGGTTTTTCTTTCAGGTTGTTTCCTGTTTGTCTTTATCTGCAAGAATTTTGCAAATTATTTCCGTACATTTCTGAAGAAACAAATAATTCATATTGACAAGCATTTACTAGTTATCATATTATACATACCTCTTCCACTTTTTGAATGTATGGTTTAGAAAATTGTCCAGTGGCAAGGAATAATTTTAGGGCATCGTCTGCTTTTTTGCAGTTGGTCTTAAAATTGTATGCTTGTAAAGTGAGTTTTCTACAATAGTTGCATATAAGTTGAGGCATCCCATCATTTTTAAATACCTAAAAAGTATAGCTTAGTACTTCAACAGAAAACATCGATTAAATAATTTAAAAATTAGTAAATTGTCCACTCAATAAGATTTATTTTCCCTCCTAAAATAAAGAAAATTTATATCGTATTTTTTTAGAGCTTATAAATTCTTTAGCAACTTTTAAATGAGCCCCCAGTATATCATATTTTCCTATTTGCAACTCTGCTGCCATCTATTATTCAGAGCCAGAAATATAACGGGCACAGGCCCGTAATTAGAGGGATGTCAATGCAGGCTAAATGTCCCGAGAATTATAATTAAATTTATTAGGTAATTGTTTAGAACAGTAACGAATTCTACACATTTAAGAAAAATGGTTATATACAGGTTTTATGTAGAATGTCCTAATTAAAAATGTATAGGCGAGTCTTTGTAGAAATATATAGTGCCGAAAAATGTACTATAACAATGAAAATAAGGTTGGGACTGTTAGGAGGATGAAGATATTTGGCAGTTATTAATTCGACTATATCCCAATGCTATGATATGGTATATTCTATGTACATACTCGTATATGTTTTATATAATAGGCTACATTTCTTATAGCAAATTCGGGAATGTATTATTTTTACAAATAAGTGTCTATATAGAAATATAGACCAAAAACCAGTCAAATTAGTAAATGTAGTCCTATTTAACCACATGGCCATTCAATTTATAAATACCGAGAATATATGTAGTGGTATCAAAAATTAAATATTTCAACTTCTATACAAATATTACACACAACTTTTCTAAACAATTACCCCAAATGTTCATTATAGCTAGCTACAACCCTGAACATAACATAACGAGATTAGAATTAAAATGGCGGCTCTTACAAAATCATAAAATAAAATAGATATTCATTTGGTAATGAAAACGTAGGACACGAAATTAAGTGATCAATTCATAGTGGTTATTTAAAATATGTTAACGTAATTATTTAAATTAATTGTAGACAATAAACCATTGGCAGTAAGAAAACTTACTTAAAAAATTAAGTACGTTCTGCCAGTTGTGCCTTTTTTTCGCATTAAAAATTACAATTTAAATTCATATTTGTCAATTTAGAATGTCGAAGAATACTATTTCTGTCCGTGTACAAAAATATTTTTTTGTTTATACAGCCAAAAAATTTAGTACACTGAATTTAAAAATATATTAAATACAGTCAAAGTGACATTTTTGTCGTTGTTCATTGTCAAATTTGTCAAAATAATTTAAATGTTCCTACACGATCATGGAAAAAGAAATCTCTCTTCTCTCTTAAAGGTAGGAAGGTAAAAATTACAATCTAAATAATCATAAGGCCTAGAGAAAGCAGCGACACAAATTTAATAATTATCCTAGTCCTACATCCCACGGCATAGATGAAATAAAGCAAACTTTTCTTACATGCATACCGAACTTAGTTAATTTACAAACCTCTATTGCAATACAGGCCATGATTTGTAGCGGAAGCGGTACATAATGTTTCGTGTCCATTCCGTGCTTATCATAGATGTTTGTTAGTTCCCTTTCCTCACTCGACAAACAAAAACGACAAACTTTCATCTCCCGTAGTATGTTCGCACGATCTTCCTCCATCGTACGCTAATTATTTTATTCTTTCTTAGTAGTACACGAATAGAAATATCAAAATAATTGGAAAATCTACAACTGACGCGCTAAAATGGTGGTCGGCTTGGCTTTACGTTCATTCTCATAAATTGTAGAGGTGATTGCCACTTTCTCCGCCAGAGCTCCGAATCAATAATAATGTGTCCCTCGCCTTGTAGATGGCAACTTAAAATGTGATCAAGTAGGAATCTGTACTATGCAGTTCTAGTTATACTACTACAAAGTAGGTGGCAGGACTTGTGGTTATTGAAAAATTTAAATGTTTCATTGCATTGATTCCATAATTTTACATTCGAACTTGAAAATCGCAATACAAAGTTAATGTATCGTGTCAAAGGACAAGTCCATCACCCGTTCCAGGAGACTACAATCCAAAAAAATTCCAAACTAAAGCGGACTTCGACTACAGGACCTCTACGAACCCATCAATGAATAGAATCGAACGTCGATTATCAAAATTTGTGTGTTGCAACATTTATACAAGAACCCCTTAATGAAAATGAAGATTATTTACAGTACTCTATACAGGGTGCCACTGAGAGGTGATAGCTGGCAGCAAAATAAAGCTTTTGGGCCCAATATACCTTTGCAAAATGTTACTCGCTTCCGTTCTACAGGGTGTTTCATTAACTTTCTTTGCAATTTCCTATTTTCTGAAATATTTTAAAAGCTGTTCAACCAACGGATGTCAATGAAATTTGGTATCGTGTTATTGTTATTACTCAGCATGCGTAATACGAAAATGGTATCAATTCAATTTTACCATTGCCGCAAGATGACGCCCACCTACAGCAACATTATTGGTCCATTCACATGGCCATACATTTTTTGTTCACCTTGTATGTCCATTCTTCAACAAAAATAAAGGAATATTATTCAATTTCACACAAAAAAGGTATACTTAGGTACTTCTTTGAAGCCAAAAAAGTAGACCGTTTTCGAACTGAACGTAATTTTTCAATGAGATGCATAAGTTTACATTTATTTCTTACAAAGTATGCTTTGTTATTAAAAACAATTTGTTTACTATATTAACCACCTAATTATTATCAGTAATATATTATTATTATTTGCGTTAAAATGCCACGTCATAATGATTTTTTCAAATCCACAAATACGGGGTATGGTCTGCCTGTATGCCCAGGAAAATTTTTGTTTTCGCAGAGCAGCGCAGTGTTATTTCGAGATTTATCCGGATAGAAGGTAACCAAACCATAAAACTTTCAAGTTATTGTACGACAGACTACGATAAACTGGCTCATTTCATTTAGTCCACAGTACAGGCCCCCCCTGGAAAGTTGATTACCACATACTTTATAACTCCTGAGGCGCTTCGTTTTGACGAGTCTACCACATTTTTCCTCTGCGACTTTTCTCGATTCCTCCGCTTTTCCACTCGGAAAAGTCCAAAAACATGGCAATTTCCCGGGGTCTTGAAAAGTCAAGACCACATCTTTTATTTTTAGCTTAAGTAACTGGAAATTTTGTTGCAAATGCGGATTTAAATTTGTCCGACAGAAATTCTTCCGACATTGACGTGTCTACCGGTCGAAACATGCCAAAATAACAGGGTATTGAAAATAAATTACCACAGGTAATTTTTAGTAAAATTAATTGTAAATAATTAATTCAGTCAAAAAAGTATTGTTGTCCGACAAATTTCAAGCCGCGTTTTTTCAGTCCGACAGCTGGAAATCGGAATTTTCACGGGGTATGATAAATCGATTACCATGCACATGTCGGACAAAAATAACACACGATAGGGAAGTGTTTTTTATAAGCAAAAATTGTAATGTCCGACAAAAATGTATCCGCAAATCGTCAGTCCGACAAAAAATGATGAAAAAAATTTCGTAAAAATGTGCACATGTATTTATAATTGCTAATAAGGTATTTTTATGTATTAAGCAAAATTCCATGTAAATATACAATACAGGGTGTTTCAGAAAGACCTCCTGTAAATACAGGGGGTGAGGACGACAAAAAATAAGAATTTTTTGTCATGAACTATACCTATGAACTGTATTTTTCTCGAAAATCGTCCATATTAGGAAGTTCTAACAAAAGTACATTATTTTTAGAAAATAAAATTGTACAATAGAAATTGTAGCGCGAATGGTAAAAAACCTAACCTTAAAAAAATAGAACTTAAAATGTAATAAGAATGTAGCATAACTAGCGCCCTCTATAAAATATACAAAAATTAATTAGACTAACATTTTTGGCACCCTTAAAGACCCCGGACTACCAAATTTCATAAAAATATTTCGCACCGTTTGGAAATTTTCATAAAAATGTTATTTAAAAAGTTTTATTTTGTTTCTGTATCTCGAAAACAAGACATATAGTTCATAAGACAAAAAATTATCATTTTTTGTCGTACTATCACCCCCTTTATTTACGGGAGGTCTTTCTGAAACACCCTGTATATATTTTTCGTTTTATTCTTGTACTTGTAAATCTTTATATGCTCAATTTAGCCAAATAAATATCGAGAGAAGAATTAAACGATTTCAAAAAAGTATGTATGGTGTAAAAAAATTATGCTCAAAAGTTTTGGGATTTTCTTTTAGAAAAATAGGAAAATTTTTGTAAGGAAAAATAACAAACGCGAATGAAAACTTGAAAGAGAAAAAAGGATTTTTATATCAAGTATAATATTAATTTATTTAGAAATAATGCATTATGCACTAAGATAGTATTAATCACCTCAAAAATAACTTCATTTGTTTATAACTTTTAAATTTTTAAGCATAAAATAAGCAATATTATAATTATTTATTTGAAACAAATAATAATTTACATAATAATAATTAATAACCATTTATAAATATGAAATTTTTGGAGTGAAAAAAGTAAATTTCATCACGATTATTGATTTATTGATTTTTTAATAATTTGCGGACATTAAGTCGTCGGACACTTATATCACTATTTTGTACAGTAAATATAAAAGTGGAAAAAATGAAAATTAGATATGTGGTAATCGATTTTTCATACCCCGTGAAAATTCCGATTTCCAGCTGTCGGACTGAAAAAACACGACTTGAAATTTGTCGGACAACAATACTTTTTGGCTGAATTAATTATTTATAATTAATTTTACTAAAAATTACCTATGTCGTAATTGATTTTCAATACCCTGTTATTTTGGCATGTTTCGACCGGTAGACACGTCAGTGTCGGAAGAATTTCTGTCGGACAAATTTAAATCCGCATTTGCAACAAAATTTCCAGTTACTTAAGCTAAAAATAAATGATGTGGTCTTGATTTTTCAAGACCCCGGGAAATTGCCATGTTTTTGGACTTTTCCGAGTGGAAAAGCGGAGGAATCGAGAAAAGTCGCTGAGGAAAAATGTGGTAGACTCGTCAAAACGAAGCGCCTCAGGAGTTATAAAGTATGTGGTAATAAACTTTCCAGAGGAGGCCTGTACTGTGGACTAATCCCAAAAACAGGAATGCGTGAAGTGAAGACCGAGAGTAATTGATGCGGATATGGGAGATGAAATTGTAGTAGTATTGCCGAATATGTAGAAGCCAGCACAAGATGTGTTGCTGCAGCCATGGGTACAAGCCAATCTTCGGTGTTCAGAAGACTACAGTCCAGCAGCTATTACCCTAGGACTTTCCAGCAAGGTTCCAATTTTGTCAGTTTCTTCGAGAGCGCCATTTAGAGGATCTACTGTTCTACAACAAAATTCTATATACTGATGAAGCCACATTCATTCGAAGAGGTGTGTTTAAATGGCGCAATAGCCATGCCTATGCGATGAAAAATCCACAAAAACACCATTTTCAACATGAATTTTCAATAAACGTTTAGTATGGCATCCTTCATGACTATATTGTGGGACCGTTTGAACTGCCACTTAGACTTGACGGAGCAACATATCTAAGCTTTTTTGAGAGATGATTTACAAATTCTTTCAGATGTACCTTTAACTTTAAGACGTGACTCTTGGTACATGCGTGATGGTGCCCACCATATGACACCCTAACCCTAGATGTTAAGAATTATCTAGATGAAGTTTGCCCTCATAAGTATGGATTGGTAGAGATAGTGTACACATATGGCCAGCACGTAGTCCCGATTTAAATCGCTTAGATTTTTACTTTTGGGGCTACTGAAAATCACTTGTTTATAAAAATAAAATAATCAACTGCCAGGAATTATGGCAAACATTTGTAGGAGTTAACAATATCAGAGTCCAACAAAGTAATTTTTAACGCAAGTCAAAACTTGAATAATAGGGTTAGACAATGTCAATACTTGAATAATAGGGTTAGACAATGTATTGTGGTAAATGGTGAACATTTTCAACATTTATTGTAATTTGTAGCTGTTTTGTTTGCAAGATTGTAGATTAATTTAATTTAGAATTCATTCTGTCAACCATTTATTTTTATTTAATTACCTACTTTTTTACATTTCCTTTTACTTAATTGATGTGTAAAAGGCCTAATAAAAATAATTCTTTCGACCATTTACATTTTATTTTGCAAAAAGTGTCTTCGTTTCTAATTATTCGATCGGAACGATCTCTCGTTTTATTCGTATTTCGATTCTCTACAAATTGTCTCTTTATAGCATTCAGATTGCTTCGTTAGTTTATAGTCCGAGAGCCCGTGGCATTTTGAGGGTTGTCATTTTACCAAGGCTGATTTTCATACAAATAAGCTTCAGATATTCGAATAATCGAAAATAACGCCGAGATCGCAAAAAGTGTTAGGTCGAGTTAAAGTAAGACCGTTAAAATTATAGTCAAACATTATTTTTGATGATTTTGAAGTGTAAGATATCATGTTACACTTCTCAGCATTCATAGGAAGTCTATTCAATTGGCACCAGTTATCAATTTTAATCAAATTAGGCACTTTGAAGATGTATACAATCGTCGATGTTTTCAATGGTTGAGAATATTTTCAGGTCATCACCATAGAGAAGGTAATTAATATCTACGATTATATCATTGATAATAATGTTGAAGAGTAGTCCAAGAACAGATCCTTGCGGGACCCCCGACGTGGCTAAGTAATCTACAGACTTATACCCTTTAAGTAGGACATACTGAAATCTATTTGACAAACAAGATTCAAATAATTGTAATAGGGAATTCGAGAGACCAAATTTGTTAAACTCTGATAGTAATATTTTATGGTCAAGTCTGTAGAATGCCTTCGAAAAGTCTGTGTAAATAATATCTGTTTGTAATTGTTTATCAATGGATTCAGCTATAAACTGTGTAACTGTTATTAGGTTAGAAGTTGTTGATCTAACTTTCATAAATCCATGGTGATAAATTGAAATTTTACTACTGACATAATAAATACGACCGTGAAGCAAATATTCAAAGATTTTACTGAAATTACAAAAAAATTGAAATTGGGCGAAAATTTGATACATCCTGTTTATTTCCTTTTTTTATAGATGGAGCAAACTTTTGAATACTTCCATGTGTCTGGAAAAGTGCACGTTCTTCCACACACATTAATTAAAATACTAAGTGGATATGCTAATACACTAGCACGGTCTTTTAAAATAAATGTACACCGCTGACTTTTTTCTTTTTGAACAACACATAGGTATCTCCTTCCCTCAAAATTTTGGAAGGTAATATCAACGTTAATTCCTTAATAACTTTCACAGTTATTAATACCAGAACTAGTTAGACTAATTTGTTTGTCTCATGCATCGATATACTGTTGTAAACTTTTGTATAGATATATCTTTTCACAAATGGTAATTCTCTTGTGCAAGAAGCGCGTCTCTGCTCTTTCAAGCAGTTACAGTACGCATTAATGAGACCTCGCATCTCACTCCCCCTTCGCCGCACTTTCTCAATCTCCACGAAAGTGAAATCGGCAAATCTTGAATGAATATTAAAAAAAAATCGTCTAAATAATGTATAACACGTATATCTAGAGTAACCACAGCACCATGCAACCTGCCTCATTACACCGGAAAGTATTTAATTTTAAATTGGCCCTCGGTGGACAATGCAGTCGATTCTCCGGGTACCGCAAGGTCATGCTATAGGGAGAATGCTGTTATAAGCTTTATGTGTCTCTAAAACGCTTCTAGTTAAGTGCAGGAGTGGCAGCCATGACGAGGTTCCCCGTGTTAGCTTTCCTTCTGTTGGCCGGTGCTGGTGAGTTCAAAATCACTTACAAAAACTAAGCGGTACGAGTGAAAGTAATGCATAGATGTATACGTAATGTTTAAAGTGTTTCGCAAAGGAAAAAATATTTGCAGTTTCGTCCGAATTTTGAATTCGAGTGGTCAGTTATGCAAGTCGCTGAAGAAAATAATTAACGATTTTTACCTGTAATTCTACGCCTGCCCAAGAAAACAATATGTAAAAGTGAATGTACGCAACTTTTCTTTAAAAGTCTTTAAAATGTTTTATAAAGTAACGAGGCTGTGGTCAGTTTTTTTAGTTTTGAACGCCTTGTGTCGAAAACCCAAAATTTAGTTACTGTTATTGCAAAAATAGCTTTCGTATTTAACAAAAAATAATACGTATCATATTGTCATACTTCACAGTTCATAGTTCTGATGCTTTTGCTTTCAAAATATAATTTTAAAGTAGTTCTTTCTTATAAAACTGAAAACAATATGGTGCGATGCCATTTTTTAACAAAGGATTAATTTAATTCCAATTTTGACAAATACAACTAACAATAGCGTATCCAGAAGCATACCTCATATCTCTTTGCATATGTTTTATTCATTTTTTTTTTCTACAAAACTGGATCCTGTTTGCCAAAGATATAGCTGTAAGACAGTTTGTTTTACGACCAGAAAGAGAATGTTATGATCTGTAGTCGTCAATGTGTGTCCTTGCTTGGAGTATGTGGTACGGTTGCACCTTAAAACTGCTTGCAAGGAAACTGTTATTATTTAGAATGATAATTTTGTTATTCGCAATCGTAAGAATCCGAAATCTACATTTTTAATGAAATACAAAAGGCAGAGGGTGTGATTTCTTCGATAAAATGTATTAATAAAATATAAAATCTTGTAACTGTACACTTATAAAATTCACTTTGTACATAGGGTACAAAACCGAATGGGCCATATTTTAATGGTGTTTTCCTTGACGAAAATAAATCGATTCAAATCAAATTACCAATTGTTTTTTTTTTTTTAAGTTGCGAACCCACAAAATATATATTTTTCCTAATAAACTTTTTTAAGATAGTTGTCTCAGTATTTGAGATATTTCAATGAAATTTAGTTTAAGGAGGGTTTTGAAGTAGCTGAAGAACATGAACTTATTTTTTACTTAAAAGAAATTTACAACATAGATGTCGCTAAGAATATACTTGAAACAATCTTCTGTTTTTTGTCATATATATTTCTATGATAATTCAAGGAAATGCAAATTCACTAATGTAATTAATATTCAACCTAAAATGCCAAAGTACTTTTATAAGACTTCCGTACGATTAGCGTCTATTCGAAAAACAGCGCCTACTGAGATACGAATCTCCAAATGTTATTTCGCGAAACTACATTCAAAGTAAAGTATACAAAATTTAGCAAAAAGATAAAGTTTAATTCAAGTTAGAATGTTTTTAAATATTCAGTTTTATGTAATTCACAACAGCAGTTGAAAATCGAATACATTTTTTCCCTGAAATAATGTTATTATATTTTAACGAATGGATGAAAACGTTTATACATTCTTAATATACAGAGTGTTTATAAATAAGTGCGAATTATTTTAGGGGGTGGTTGCCGAAGTTATTTTGTGAAAAAAAGTTCATATAAACGTAAGTCGAAATATACTTCGTTTCCGAGATAGTGTTTAAATTTTAGTTTTTTATTTATTATTATTAATTATTTCAAAGTGTTTTAAAGATATTGACTCGAAATTTGAAAAACGCTTTGAAGGGATAGATGTTAATTTTTTGGGGTGATCCTATAATATTTCTACTTGCACCAGTGGCGTTCATGCGAGAATACCACAACTTTTTTAATAAAAAAAAATGGTACGCCATTGACTTTTTTCCATTTTGATATTTATTTAGAAATCCGCCATCAATTCTAAATGAAATTGGTCTCTTCAATTTTTTTCGTAGGATGCACCGTTTTCGAGGAAAAAAATAAAACATATTTTATTGCAAGTTATGTATTTTTAAATTGATAAGTAGGTTGCTCTCAATATTTCTAAATAAAATACAAGCAACAAATTTCGAGCAAATATCTTTAAAACATTAATAGAAATAAATAAAAAATTAAAATTCTGTACATCGGAAAAGAAGCATATTTCGACTTACGTTTAAATAACTTCGGCAACCACCCCTAAAATATTTTGCACTTATTTACAAACGTCCTGTATATACAGGATGTCCCAGAATAACGTGTACAATGGAAGGACATAGATTCGTGGACTCAAAATAGGCAAATTTAGGTTAATTCACCTATATCCAAAAGCGCTGGTTGCGGCAAAACCGTTTGGTCGCTAGATGGCGTCGAAGTTCGTGAAAATTTTTTAAATAACGACAACTATTTTTTATTTGATAGGTGATACCATTTGGAAGTTTTTGGTCCTCTTATAGAATTTTGATTAAATGAGCAGTTTGAGGTCATCTAGCGGCCAAACGAAGCGATTTTGGATTAGGTGAATTAGTCTAAATCTGCCTATTTTGAGTCCACGAATCTGTGGTCTTCTGTTGTACACATTATTCTGGAACATCCTGTATATACAAAAAATGGGAAACAGATCGTTTCGTGTATGTTTAAATGTTTTAGTAAAAAAGTGGGTCTATATTTATCTGAGGCTCTCCTAAAAATGTTTTTATATCTCACCAAGCTCCCTTAAAGTATCTTAAAAGGTTAGGAATTATCCTAGAACGACATAATGAAACATTTTTTTTGAAAGCCCGCAACTCTTTAAGGAAGCGAGATTATGCCTGGGTAACTTGATTTATCGGTTTATTTCCATCCAAGGAAGCTACACTTGAACTATAATCCAAGGGACACCTTGGATTATATTTCACTATGTTCAGAATGTTTTATTATGTTTTCATATATAATAGCTAACAATCTCGTCACTTTTGATACTACACTACACCAAATATTTCAACCAAACATAAAGTATTGGCCATTTTGGAAATGTACCCTTAGTTTTTACGAATAATTTGAGGTAAAAAATATAATGGCAAATTGTTTGCTTAAAAATACATTTTAAATTGTGTCCCTATGTTGACCAACATGACCTATGGAGAAACTATTGATATATTCAAACTTATGGAAACAGTATACCTACCTCTATTTGCTAACTGTATATGCAATATGCAACTTACATCAGAATCGGCTTAGGCCTATAATTATTATATCCCTTAAATACAATATCAAATTGCACCCTGACTTTTCATATTTTCCCCTTTCGTAAACATTTTCTGTCAATTCTTCATCTCCTCAAAATTTAAATTAGATTAACTTTTTTCATGCCAAATCATCTTTCACATTGAAATAAAATATTTCCGATGGATTTCACTTCTTAAGAATACTTATTTATTTATTTATTTATTTATTTTCCCAACAGGCATGAATATCTAATTACAGGGAAAAAAATTACTTCACTGAATTGTACAATATGTACGTAAATCAAGCACACTAACGAATGGTAATATTCTAAATACATAGCAGCACTATATCAGAAGGGCAACAACATCCACATAACGATTTTACAATAATAAGACATGATTATGGTAAATTGTTAACAAAAATTAGTTTAATTTCTTTTAAGGGCCCCATATTCTTTAAATAGTGTTTAATAACTGAATAATCTAAAGCTTATCAAATAATAGGAATGTTATGTCATGCCACCTGAGTATTTTCAAAGACGCCGCAGTAAAACGAATAAACAGGTGCAAAAAACGATCAACCCATCAAGGTTTTAGGTACTGAAGTCTACGAAAATACTAACTTTTTTAGACATAACTCCACATGTAAATATTCTTATAACATTTACTTGCTTAGTCCTACATATAAAATTATTTACTTTTATTTATAAGTACGTGAAAATAATTATTAAAATGTGGGGTTAGGATAACAGAAAACGCATGTTTTACAAATGCTTTTTTTTAGTTATTATTTTATTTGGGTAAATTTAAATGGTAACAATGAATAAAAAAAACATCAAGAATTTTATTTTTGTGCTTACTTTTGTTCTACACGTTTTACTTTTCAAGATTTCAGTACCTAAAAATGTCAGAAATTTCACCATTTCTCGGCCAGGGATATGGCCACCTTAAGAATACTGTTTGGGGTGAAAACAAGTCAATGGAGTTGCATGATGAAACTTGATTAATTAATTTAAACATAACTGCAAGAGGAGAACATGATGTCTTGTGTAACGGGATATGCAGAAATTGGTTTTGACGGGTGTCTCTGAAAGGAACATTGATAAGTATACGGGAGAGCGGATTTGGTGCATTAATGAGACAGTTTAAAATTTTATAACCAAATAGCAGAATAGAAATAATAGAATAATAATAGAAATAGATTATCATGAATTAAATGCATATGTGGCGTAAAGCATGTGTGTACTTAGTAATTAACAATAAGAACAAAAATTGTGGAATCGAGTACAGGTTGACCTTTACTCCATAAGATTCCTTTGTGCAGTATCGCTTTCACGTGCATTAAGAAGTTCAACACCGTTACCTACGACATATTTCTACCAACGACACGACCTATTGTTTAAGAATGGTTTGCTAACTCGTTGATTAATATTTATAGCATGTTGGAGAACCTATAACGTAATTTATAGCCATATGGCTTACGGTCTATCTATACCGGATGATTCACAAGCCATCATATACAGGGTGTCTCAGATTCCGAAAAATTTATTAAAAAATAAAAAAAAAAGTTCATATTACCTTGTATGTTTTAAAGCTTCATTTTCAAGATACGGGGTATTAAAGTTAATGATTTTTTTCAATTATCTCAAAAACTGCTTTTCCAATTTTGATAACTTATCACTTTTTATTCACTGACCAGCTATAGATAATATTTGAACATCGATGCGGAGGAGGGCTGTAGAAAAGGTGTCCCATCTCGTGAGTCAATTTTTTTCATTAGCAACATTGTTTTTTTTTAATAATTTCCAATATATTGGAAAAACTATTGATTTTAAAGAAAAGTGTTCAACAGACGAAATATGCGCAATAAAAAGATCTACAAAATGCCGCCTGATAGATTGCCAGAGGCCCTTTTGATTTTTACAGAGGCGCTGTGATTTTTTGAAAAAAAGAACAGTCAAACTCAGCTCCTAAAGGGCGCAGAAAAATTTTTTTTAAATGTGTGTTTTTTAATTGGCTATACAGTCACACTTTTTATAATTAAATATTAAGCATGGTTTTGGAGATAATCTAAATGTTTATCAAAAAAATTGTTAAAAATGACTATTTTAATGTAAAAATCAAAAAGGCCGCTGGCAATAAATTAAAATTCCATTTAAATACAAAGCTAGGTTAGGTTTTAAGCTTGAAAAATCGACTTTCTAAACCCTTTTTTGTTAATAACTTTCGGAGAGACAGAAGGTTAAAGTTATGCATTTTTGCCCTTGACGGGATAAAAAATAGAATTTTGGGCCCACAGCGACCATCTTTCGCACAATAAAACCACAACCTTTATTTTTTTATAAAATTTCAACAAATAACAACCAAGTTATGGATAATTTAATAAAATCCTATTTTTCCACGTTTTTTTATGTTTTTTGCAATAACTTTTCTTTAAAAGCAATAGTTTTTCCAATATATTGAAAAAACTAACTGATTTTTTACCCAAATTCTTAAAAAAAAAATAATATTGCTAATGAAAAAAATTGATTCACGAGATGAGACACCTTTTCTACTGCCTTCCGCTGCACATTTCAACAATAAAATAGCGGACGTCAATTCATCGATTTTTTTAGTCCCGTTACCACTATAGCGACGCGTCTAAGCTATCAGATAGTTGACCGACTATTTTTTTTTTGTTTTTTTATTATATAAAGTACCTGTAAGAATATTTTTATATATAATTGTTCATTACTTTAATATATAGGTAACCTAGATATACAGGGTGTCCGGTAAGTACCTCCTAATCTCTCGGGAGTGTATAGGGGAGGTCAAAATAAAACTAGTCCTCCCTATAATTTTTTTTCCTAATGTGCCCCCTAACGGAGTTATGGGGGGTCAAAGGGGTACCTAGAAATTAACGTTTAGGGTTATAACTTTGAAACCACCCTGTATATTTTAATAAAATTTTTGTACATTGTATTACACATGGAGCTCTACGATTTGATGCTAAAATCAACTTTTTGCTATTATCAGGTGTCCAGAAACGGACTGGCCCTATCACAATTTTTCTCAAAATTTTGACAGAAGTAATTTTATCAAACTGAAAATATTATTATTAGATACTCTGAAGGTTTTTCTTTAAAAATGGTACTCTTTATTTATTTCGAAAAAATGAACGGTTTGCGAGATAAATCGGTTTTGAAAAAAATTGGTAACAAATACAACAACAATTAAAATTTATTTTTTTACAATAAAATCATTCCCGCTAGTGCCAGCCTACAGATTCACCATAAACATTTACTGGTGGTGAATTAAGGGAATGAATAATGCCGTTTCTTGTAAAATCAACATCTATGACCAAAATACATCTACAAATTATTATTGCTCTTGTCTCCATGGAGTTCTTTTCTATTGTTTTCGTTGTTAGACCCTGTTGATTTTAAAGTACTTGTCAAAGGCGCGTGACAGAATAAAAATTCAATTTTATTGTGGTATTCGTTTTAAGCCGTTAGAAATAACATTTAAAAATGGAAGAATATTCCTGTGCAGAATATGCTGATATGCACCTAATTTATGGGGAAGCATTATGCAACTCCGTGGAGGCAAGAAGACTTTATGAGGAAAGGTTTCCGGGTCGACATTTGCCGAGTCCAAAAACTTTTGAAAGAGTTGATCGTAGTTTAAGAGAAACAGGTAAAAAAAAATAGTGAAAAACGTTAGTGAAACTAATTTCTTCCGAATCCTTTATTTAGGAAGCTTTTTGCCACGCCGTGGTGGAGCAGGAGCCCCGAGGAGAGTACGAGACCCTCATGTAGAGGAACAAATATTGGAAGACGTTGCTAATAATCCTTCAAATAGCATAAGGAAGCTTGCGGCGCAAAACAATGTTACAAAATGGGCTGTACATGAAACTCTGAAAGAACAATTGCTTTACCCGTACCACATCCAAAAAGTACATGCTATGTCTCCAGATGATTATCCAAAAAGACTTCAATACGCCAATTGGTTTTTACAGCATCATATTCGGAATCATAATTTTGGTACATCTATTTTGTTCACCGATGAAGCAGGTTTTACAAGAGACGGCATAATTAATTCGCATAATCTACATGTCTGGGATGAAGAAAACCCTCACGCTTTAGTTCAAACTCGCTACCAACAAAGGTTTATGGTGAATGTGTGGGCTGGCATTATCGGGAATCATTTGATTGGTCCATTTATTCTGGAGCAAAGACTTAATGGTGCTCTTTATTTGCAATTTTTAGAGGAAAATCTAAATATTTTGTTAGAAGAAGTGCCCCTTCAAATAAGAACTGAAATGTGGTACATGCATGACGGTGCACCACCCCACTTTGATCGTTTAGTACGTCAACATCTGACGAATGTTTTTGGTGATCGATGGATAGGTCGAGGCGGACCTGTATTATGGCCACCTAGGTCGCCCGACCTAAACCCATTAGACTTTTTTCTGTGGGGTCATTTAAAAAATAACGTTTATTCAACACCCGTAAATAGTAGAGAGGAACTTCTGCTGAGGCTAACACAGAACTGTGACCATCTCCGCAATAATCACGGAATATTATTTCAAGTGCACCGGGAAAACATTCGTAGGATTAGAAAGTGCATTGAAGTACGGGGTGCTCATTTTGAACATCTACCGAAGTAACATTTAGGTACCTTTGTTCATTGTTGAATGTTCTTTGTTGCATGTCTTGTAAGTAAGTTATTTTTCAAATGTTATTTTTAATTGGTCACTACTTGCTCATAAAGTATAGCCAACCCGTTCAAAGATTTCTGGACTTGATAAAGTTAAAGAAATTAAATGCATGAAATAATATGTAAAAAAAATAAATTTTAATTGTTGTATTTGTTACCAATTTTTTTCAAAACCGATTTATCTCGCAAACCGTTCATTTTTTCGAAATAAATAAAGAGTACCATTTTTAAAGAAAAACCTTCAGAGTATCTAATAATAATATTTTCAGTTTGATAAAATTACTTCTGTCAAAATTTTGAGAAAAATTGTGATAGGGCCAGTCCGTTTCTGGACACCTGATAATAGCAAAAAGTTGATTTTAGCATCAAATCGTAGAGCTCCATGTGTAATACAACGTACGAAAATTTTATTAAAATATACAGGGTGGTTTCAAAGTTATAACCCTAAACGTTAATTTCTAGGTACCCCTTTGACCCCCCATAACTCCGTTAGGGGGCACATTAGGAAAAAAAATTATAGGAAGGACTAGTTTTATTTTGACCTCCCCTATACACTCCCGAGAGATTAGGAGGTACTTACCGGACACCCTGTATATAGTTTCAGCTTTTGTAAACATATTTGACTACCTTAGTATTCACGAGACGTTTGAAAGTGTACCTATGACTAATAAAGGCTCGACCGACCAGAGCATATTGATATTCATATACAGCGAATTATTAAAAAACTAGCTTTTGTCACTTCAGAGCCTATCCCCAATAACCATTTACAAAATATACTATAACTGGTATTCCGCTGGTAGCAACAATACTTGAACACGCTGTATATGATAGGGCTAACTGATAGCTATAAACCGTGGCAATAAAAGTAATTGTCAACTATGAAAACCACAGTAATAATAATACTCAAATCGGCTGGTTTTTTAATAAGTTTTGTTTGAATCATTCCGTATACACATTCATCATCATTTGACTTTACAAAGTAACTCATATAGTAGTCCAGACGGTATCTGTTTCAAAAAGCCATATTTGGGTGAATCGTATATGCCAAGGAGATTTTTCGCTTTTTGGCTTTCAAATACCACTAGAAATGAACATTTTTCTAGTGGTGATATATTAAAAATTTTTAAGCGCATCGCGGTTTTGAACTCGCCGATTCAATTTCGAGCAGGCCGAAGCGGCCGCGCTCTCTGCTTACTAAGTACAAAAATTCGAGCAATGTTTAATCAAGCGCCAAAGCTCTCCTAATTGACGGATTCGAATTTTTCAAAAAAAGTTTGAAAGCTTGAGAGCCCTTCTGTATGTGCTTAAATTTTCAAGTATCTAAGGGCTTTGGTTTTTGCTGTGCAAAAATTTGAAAATTTGCAATTTTTTTTTCAAAATCTGGATTGCAAAATTATTATGCAAAATATATAGAACCGATTTTGATGAAATTTGGTGGGATGATTCTACATAACATGAAGTTTTCTTGAGCCAAGTATAATGGTCCTATACCCAATTTAAATACCCCAAAAAAATCCCTAAAAAGTATTGTTTTTTAACCCCATTTTTGCGATTTTTTCGATTTTTACCGTAATAATCATGATTCATTCGATTTGTAACTAGTCATGTTTTGTAAAAAATTTAATTACAAACATTTTTTTCCTCTTCCATGTTCACCTAAAATCAACTCTTCAAAAGATACATAATTAAATAGGAAGAAAAATATGATATTTTTCGAATTTTTTTAACATATTGTGCCGCCAAAAGTTAAGCCCACGGTTTTTTTATGCGCATAGAAAAATTTTAATTTCTAGTGATATTTGAAAGCCAAAAAGCCAATAATCTCCGTGGATATACGATTCACCCAAACCAAAACAGATACCGCCTAGTCTATAGATAGATGCAACCTGGATATCAGTAAAATATAGTAAAAAATCGATAAATTATATAAGCAGGGTGTCCCGAAATTGATGCAACAAAATTTGGTCAGAGATTCTTAAGACAGATTTAGAGAACCCGTACTTTTTATTTTTGCCAATTGGCCTCCTCTTTCGGAGTTACAGCCCCCTGAAATTGACCCCTAAAAATAGTATTTTTTTATATCTCGGATACCCTGTTGTACAAGAATCACTAAATTTGCGACAAAGGGATTTTAAGACTGAATCTGAATGTGCTACACTTTTTGGCGGGGAACCCCCTTAAGACGCATTTTCGTGGGCCTCCTTCGTCTTTGGAGCCAAGAAAATTTGGTTGCATATTTTAATTTCTTCAAAATTATTAGTCCACTAGAAAGCCATTGAATTTAGAATTTTTTCGTATGAAATTCTAATTAATTTTATTTTAAGAACCCAATTGTTAATAAAAACTTCACAAAAACTGTAATAAAACGGTGTTTATGTTTATTTTTAATTTACAATTATTTTTCATGAAATGCAGGTAAATTTCTGAGTTCAATAATACCATTTCCTGACGATTCTAACGCAACAGTTAATCGGGAATCGATATTTCCAACGAATTTTCTTCAATTAAATTCAAGATATTTGCTTCTATAGTCTGTTTGGAAATGAAAGAGAGTAATAAAACCCCGAGATAAGAACCGGCCATGGACGTGGTAATATTTCGTTTCAGGTAATTATCGGGTAACACTAATGCTAACAAAAATGACAGGGATTGGAAAATCGACTATCTACAGACTTTTAAAGGAAACAAAAAATGAACAAGATACTGTAAATCCCCCAAAATCATCTACAGGGAGGTCAAAAGTCGTTATAGATGATTTCTTCAAAAATGTCATTCGCAGAAAAGTACACTCATTTTATTTTAAAAAAGAAATACCAACGCTAAACAAAATTTTAAGTGAACTTTCAGAGGACAACGATTTGCCAAAAATCAGTAGAAGCAAATTATGGGCCGTCTTACGAGAGTTGAATTTTTGCTGGGAAAAGCAGAACAGGAAGTCAGTTCTTATCGATAAAGATGAAATTATTTGTTGGCGAAGATCCTACTTAAGATCAATTAGAAAATTCCGTGACGAAGGGAGGAATATTTATTATCTAGACGAAACTTGGGTCAACGAGGGATATACTGTAACAAAAGTATGGCAAGATAAAAATGTAAAAAGTTTTCGACAAGCATTTTTGGATGGACTTTCAACAGGGTTCAAGGCACCTTCAGGTAAAGGGCGAAGATTAATAGTGACACATATAGGTAGTGCCAGTGGTTTTGTAGATGGCGGTTTACTTTTATTTGAATCTAAAAATACAGGTGACTATCACGAAGACATGAACGCAGATGTTTTCGAAGAGTATTTTACACAGATGTTGGATCTTATTCCTCCGGGGTCTGTAATTGTCATGGATAATGCCAGTTACCATTCACGGCAGACCGAGCGGACGCCTACGACTGCTTGGAGGAAAGCCGATATAATTCAATGGTTATCCGGAAAAAACATTTCTTTTGAAACAAATATGGTGAAAAAGGAACTTTTGACACTTGTCAATCTTAATAAAGATCAGAAAAAATATGTTATCGATGAAATGGCAACAAATCGCCAAATAACGGTACTACGGTTACCACCTTATCACTGTGAACTTAACCCAATCGAATTAGTCTGGGCGCAGGTAAAAGGAGATGTAGCGCGAAATAATACGACGTTTAAATTAAGTGACGTGAAAATTTTGTTAAAAAATTCCTTGGAACGAGTAACTGCAGATAACTGGCAAAGATGTATACATCATGTACAAAAAGAAGAGGAGAAAATGTGGGAACTCGATAATTTAATTGACGTTACTGTGGAACCTATCGTTATCAATCTAGGAGACGAAGATAATTCATCAGAATATTCAGAGGATGAATTTTAATATACCTACTTTTTTATTTTCTTTATTGTACATTTATACAACACTACATTTACTCACCATAATTTGAATTTTCAAAATACATATATTTTTGTGTGGAATAAAAGTCTATTCATTAAATTTAAATAAATATTTTGATAATAATATTGAATAATTTTATTTGAATTACTAAAAACCCTCTTAACCCGGTTATGATGCTTAAAGTAGCCTCATGTTTTGAAATGCTGTTTTTATATTGTTTACTTATAAGAGAAATGGACCGAGAAATTGAAGCGGCATAGACAAAGACGGATTGTCGGGGATTAAATTTTAGCTACCTGCTACAATTTAGTACAACCCGGTCACACAAAGTTTTTTTAAAAGTACACCTCATCTATACCGATAATACATAATATAAAAATATTGAATATAAGCACCAGTACTACATTTATTTACGATTTGCATACATAATAAGCTTTTATTACTCTCTTTCATTTCTAAACAGACTATAGATACGATTGATAGGTAGAATTTCATATGAATCACAATATGCAGTTGATCACATTTTCCCATTTTTCTTGAAAACATTGCGTTTTACGAAAAAAATAAAGATTCAAAAAAGTTTTAAAATGCAATGGCTTTCTAGCGGACTAATTTATAAGAAATTCAAATATGCGACCAAATTTTTTTAGTTCCGAAGACAAGAAGGTCCACGAAAAAGCGTCTTATGGAGGTTCTCCTTCAAAAAGCGTAGCACTTTCAGATACCACCTTAAAACCCCTGTGTATTCTATTATTAAGGGCGGATTTCAGGGGTTTGTATCTCCGAAAGAGGGGGCCACTTGGCAAAAATAAAAAATACGGGTCCCCTAAATTTGTCTTAAGAATCTGTGACCAAATTTTGTTGCATTAACTTCAGGACACCCGGTATCTAGCCCATTTTTTTCCAGATCTAGGTACTTGGCAAAGCGTCAATTGCGTTTCAGATTAATTAAATTTATTTCGGAAAGCGCTGGATTTTAGAACAGCCGATTTTAATAAAACTGCATTCGCCAAAATTGACCTAAAAACGCAATTGTCATTTATTAAAAAACAAATTGGTATTGCCATTTCTTCTTTTATATTACATCAACGGTAAATATCTGTTTTAATGACGTGAGCATCAAAAAAGTATTCTGCAGTACACTCCCAGTATCTTTAAAGGTTGAGTATGAGGTGAATCTGTATATATTTCAATAATCATCAACATCTGTGGGCCCAAACCGGCACCCAGTTTGTAAATAGAATGTGGCAAGTAAAGGTTACGTGTTACCCGGTAACTGATTGCATACATTTAAGAAATCCTCAACAAACAAAATAAATTGCGAAGAGGCAACGACCTTTTAAAACAGCATAAATTTATTGTTAGGAATAACAGTCTCAGGTATCTCGTTTCAATCCTGAATTCATAATGTCACATACAATATGTATAATGAATGTTTCTAAAATATTTCCCAACGCTTTGTTCCTAATTAATTGATTAATTGATCTTTTATATGTCAAGCTTTTATTAGATGAATGAATTAAAATCAATTTCCTCTTATTTAATATAAGATTATTTGAAATTTTATTGTATGTGCGCAGACGATATAGTTTATCGCCACAGACTGCGTGTTAAATGCTGGAAATTGGCAACCCGCACTAAAAAGCGTGGTAACTCTTCTACTTGGTAATAGGCGGCAGTTCCAGCGGTAGCTTTGTTGCCAAATAATAACTGCCAAATAAATTTAATGCATTCAATTATGTAATTAAAGAGATATGAAACTTATCTTTTGTTTGGAAATCACATTTGTGATAAATGCAAAATTAAAACTATGAATTTACCTAATTGATTATTTATTTTATATCACCTTGGAATGGGAGAATTTAAAAACTTGAAATTAGTGTTTTTAGATTTGTCCGTCGACTTCCAATTTGGTACAATATTAACATCTATGTTTAAAAAAAATGCATTATACAGGTTGTGTATCCTTAGATGGGTACTTCTCTCTTATTGTTGATTTCTTTAGATAGATAAAATAATTATTGACACAAGTTTTGCATATCATGGATACAATCAGTGATCCCTTACAGAGATAAGATAATGCGTTCGCTACTGCTGTTGCAATTTTTTACTAACTTTGTTTTTCGGCATCCGGACTTTGGACCTTTTGCATTCAACGCAGAAGGGTCAATCAGAACCAAGGTGTAGGGAAGACTTTTTTAATTATTTTTTCAATTCAACGCACCGTTTCCGAGTTATACGACCTTTTTACGTCACACACCTCTTGTTTCCAAAATTTATTTTGTAGGTATTTTAATGTTAGGTAGGTATTTTAATGTTATTTCGTTTTTAGATATTCTCCTTATGTTGTTTTATGGGTTAGATATAAAAATCGTTGTTTGTTATTTCAATAAGGATGAATTTTAATTTTTTTAATGATTTTTTAGTTTAGACATATATTTTATGCCAGCAAATTTTGATGTCAAAAGAATCAAAGGAAAAGTCGTACATTTGGATTTAAAGTTTTTTTCAATATTTAATTATTAAACTTATAAGTGGATATCAAAATACATTATTAGTAAATAAATTTATCATCATCATCAAATATTTAAAAAATTACATTACAAACTGTTTAAAATATTATTACGAATTTAGTTTATTTGGAAATACAGGGTGTCCCATTTTTATTCTGAAAAAATTCAGGAAAAGGTAGATCCGATAAAATTAAAGGGACTTTGTTATATAAACTTATTTCGAAATCTGAACCCTTTCCGAAATACAGGGTGTTGAATTTGAATTTATTTTTTCATCTTTTGTTAATATCTGTTGGAGTTATAAACCAATTGTTCTCAAATTTTGTGTGGTGAATGCCACAGTGTACTAATACTAATACACAAAATCTCAGCTCGACAGAAAAAACCAGTGGCGTGCATTCCGCACTTGCCGATACTTTTATAAAAAGTATGTGTTACGTCACTGACTGATCTTTAAAATAATAAATAATTTCAATTGTCCGTGCATTGTTCTGCCAAAAAGTATTGTTACGTTTTCTCCATAATAGGCACCGTTACGGAGTAAACCGACATTTTATAAAATCATCTCTGATCTTAATTTTAGCAGAACTGTTTTAATCAACAACTGAAACGCTCAGGTTGTTTTAATTTGGCTTCAGTATTCCTTATCTAAAAAATGTTAAAGCACATTCCTGGTTAATTTAATAATATTAAATGTTCAAATTGCAAGCCACTGGCTGCAATACACTTTGTTCACTCGTAGTGACAGAAAATTAAAAATCAGAGTTGCTTTGAAAACAGTTTTGGTTTTCATAATAAACTTGACATGATCACTCTTTGTTGAGAAACGAAAATTTTTTACATTAATTACTCGGATTTAGCTTTTTATAAAATACCATTAAGTGCTTTAATAATGCCTTATACATTTTCAAATGCTGAATATGCTGATATTGTGTTCTGTTACGGATTGTGTAATGGTAACGCATTGGAGGCATCTCGAGAATACAGACGAAGGTTTCCTGATAGACGACATCCAAATTCTCAATTATTTACTGATGCATTTCAAAGACTCCATGAAATTGGTAATGTACGAACATTAGAACATTAGAGCACAGAAATCAAAGAATAGATTTGAGAATATTTGAACAATATTTAAATATTCATTGATACATTAATGATACAGTTTTTGTTTAGTTTATTAAACGTTAATGTGCATTAATTTTATAATTAATTATTGTTATTAAATCACTGATAGAATTTTAAATGTTTTAATTTTTTCAAACATAAAAAACCATCATTGTTAGTAATCACAGATAGTATTCAATTAGCCAGGAGTGCGCTTCAGCATTTCTTAGATAAGGAATAGTGATCGAGTTCTGCTAAAATTAAGATCAGGGATGATTTTATAAAATGTCGGTTTACTCTGTAGCTGTGCCTATTATGTAGAAAACGTAAAAATGCTTTTTGACAGAACAATGCACTAACACATACTTTTTATAAAAGGTATCGATAAGTGCGGAATGCACGCCACTGGCTTTTTCTGTCAAGCTGGGGTTTTGTGTATTAGTACTAGTGCACTGTGGTATTCACCACATAAAATTTGAGAACAATTAGTTTATAACTCCAAGAGATATTAACAAAAAATGAAAAAATAAACTCAACTTCAACACCCTGTATTTCGGAAAGGGTTCAGATTTCAAAATAAGTTTATATAGCAAAGTCCCTTTAAATTGGATCTATATTTTCCTGAATTTTTTCAGAATAAAAATGGGACACCCTGTATGTTTTCTACAGTATTTCAATACCAAAAATTGAATAGTAGCTAATTAACCAAATTATGATTAAACAACCGCTGCAGAATATCTGATCGTCTAAGTTGACTACGTAGGTACTTATTCGTTCATTCTTTAAAACATTTTTATCAATACCTTCATTTAAGTAAATACAGTAACACAAAAATGTACACGTGACAACGTTGCCAAACCGTTGTTTATATGTCGCTGGGACACATGTAGGAATCCAGGTCGCTGCATTTGATTCTTCCTAAAATACTGCCTAAAATTCTGCTGGTGGTGTACTCTATCGGCAAGAAGGAAATATAAAATTGCTGGCCTATTCCAGTAGTGGTCTGTGGTGATAGCTATTTTGTCTGTGGTACGTGACATCATTGTTAGCGATTCCTGCGCTGATTCTTAGGCAGGATTCTATAAATTAATTGACTAGGTGTCTCTACGGTCTCTTCGATAATTGACGGAACCATTGTTGCCACATTGAGCGATTTATTACAAATTAAACGATTTTTCGTTTGCAAAACATACTTGTAAAATTTTCAAAAACAAGTATGTTAGTTATTATTACCTTAGTTAAATATTCCGTAATAATCTTAAAATATCTACCCTTCGCTCTAGTTTTAAGGATTAGCCGAGTTTGATATTAGTGCGGGAGAAGGACGGCATATCACTGTTCTGTAGACGGCTAAAGTAACTGTGTTTATCTGATACTATTTTTACTAATTCATGTCTCTGTTTTCAGCCATAGTCAGCGGAGCAAAAAAATCGAACAACCGAGCTGCTCAGCAAGCAGAACTTTCAGACCAATGTCCCGAACCTGACGGCTTTTTCCCTGACGCGGAACAATGTGACAAGTACTACCAGTGCTCAGACGGCCAAATAACGGAAAAACTATGCCCTGATGGTCAGGTATTCAACGACTACAGCACCGAATACGAAAAATGCGATCTGCCCTTCAATATCGACTGCTCAGCGAGACCTAAATTGCGTAAGTGCACAAAAAAGTAATATTTCAGTATATTTTCATAGTTTTTTTCTAAAAAAAAAAATAGTTCGCTTCGACGAAAAGTGATGTAACTTGGGCTTACACGTAAAAATTATGTAAGCATTTTGGTAACGGCAATGTAAATTAAAGAAAGTTATAACCCGAAAACGGTTTTCCAGTAAAACAGAAGATTGTGGGTGAGATATAAGGTTTGGTTCAGCATGCTACTAGAACTGCCTATAAAATATACAGGGTGTAAGAAGTTTGACTGTCGTTGCTTCAGCATGAGATAGAGTAATCATAAATGAACAAAAAAGTGGTATATTACAGAGGCATAAGATTGACAGTTTTTAAAATATAGAGTATTAATATTGGGGAGTTTCATCACAACATGGCAACAACGCTTAACTTAATGCTGCACAGCTGATGCACACCACGTGTGCACGCGGCAGACTTGTCCTGGCATAACAAAAATGTAAACAACTAATATTGTGAAACATTTAATAAATTTCAAGACAATTGTTTTCCAATTTTTAAATAAATAAAATAAAATGTATCGGTTCTGAAGTACGAAGATAGTGTTGTGCTTAAATTTTAGCTCGAATTTTAGTAATTATGAATCTCTTAAAACAGGAACTTAACTTTTAATCAAATTATGAATTTGAAAAATATGTAGGAGATTCAGTAATTTTTAAACGCTCAAGTATAAAACAAACTACAACATATGCTCAAAATTTACTATGCACGCACGACACCTTCGAATCCAATTTTCGTGCACTCGCTGGAAAATTATCACGTATAGTAAACATTTTAAAAAAGCGAGAAACACCTCAAGAAAAAGAAATAGTGGTACACAAAAAACACTCCGTCACTTTCGAATTCCAAATACCAACTGAATTGTGTATTGCTGGTTGCTGGACTGCTTAATACCTCGTGTTAACCGCCGCGCCGTTGCCACATTGCTCGATATGAATTTTATTGAATTTTAAATTTTTTATAACGCTAATTATTTTTTTTAGAATTAAGCATAAAGAAGTTCAAAAAAGTGATAAACATTATATTTTATGGACGGAGTTATGTCAATATTCCTTAATTATTCGAACTTTTGTACATCAAGTTGGAGATTTTGATAATTTTTTTTTCTCGGAAATGGTTGAGTTTAGGACCCAAGTCATATAAGGTTTTTTTGTTTATTTTAATTCTATTCTACCGTATGATAAAATTAAGGCAGTCAAACTTCTAACACCCTGTATTATATCTCAATTGCCCACTGGCACAAAGCATTGCTTTGTACCTAACAGAGAGCAACCTACTAATTTCTAGGTACCATGAAATTCAAATTGTAATGGCAAACTATTTTGATCAAACAAATTTAAAGAAAATTTGAGTCTGTATTAATGGAATATTCTGGTGGTAAAAACATTTTGTGACTTTTTGTGCCTGCATATTGTATTTGAAATTTTACATTTTAGGTTCATTGAGACGTTTGGTAACGGTAATGTAAATTTAAAAAATAAATTAAAACGAAACGAAGGGTTTTCCGAATAAAAAAGTATAACCTACAAGGTACGTTGTATCTTTATCGTTGCTGCTCAATGCCTACTGGAACAAAATATTGATTTGATTAACTGACAGAGAGTGACCTGCTAATCTGTAGATACCATGAAATCATAACTAATGCTGCACTAGGCGAAATAAACTCTTTAACTGCGGGTTACATGCCCCATCTAGCAGAGAATTACACCTCTAATACCTAGTAATCAGTAGAGCTCGGGGTTTTCGTCAGTTAGTCACAGGCGTGTTCATCATAAACAAATAAATAAATAAACAGGTAGATATAAATAAAAATAAATAAATGTGCATACTTTATCAGCGAAAAGTCGTCTTTTACCCCTTGGCGCGTTCGAAATTATTAGAATATTAAAACACATATACACGAAGCAAACGCGAAGCCAATAACTGCCGTTATTACAGGTTTCGTACGGTGCGCTGTAGCGAAAGGCCGACGCGACGGCTATGATCATCCGACCGAGTCCCGAGCTCTAGTAATCAGCTAAATTCTTTCATCAGTAGGATCGCCAGAAAGGGACAGGGTTCATATGACCTGACATAAGTTATGCAGTAGATATTTAACTCAAATTGCCAAATTGTGCGTCAGTCGTCTGACCTATGGCATACTGTGAGAACTAACGGTTGTCATCATTGTGCGTTAGAAGTATTTTAGAATACACGATTTTTTTCAAAATTTCCTGTATCTAGAAAACAAACATTTCTTCATACCACCATTATTTCTTATTTGATCCGATATCAATCTTTAAGTTTGGTTAAATAATTTCGAATGCGTCTTTTTTGGAAAATCTGTTTTTCATTAAAAAGTTTCAGTAGCCTAAAATTTATTTTTGAAATATTTTCAGAGGAACCCCAACCCAGCGAGCACTGCCCCAGGAAGCACGGTTACTTCTCTCACGAAGAAAGAAACGTCTGCGATAAATTCTACTTCTGCGTGGACGGGAAATTCAACATGATAACGTGCCCGGATGGTCTGGTCTATAATGTGAACGCTGGTATCTGCTCCTGGCCAGATGAAGCCAAGCGTGGGGGATGCACATCAGAAGGTAAAGTAGAATTTCACCAGTATCGATATTTCACCACAAAATTCTTCTCATAATTCTTATATTCACTACGGATAAGGAAATAATGTGGCAGTACTAAACATACAGGGTGTATTTTATTTATTTATAAGTACGAAGCCTTTAAAACACGTATCCCAGACCTCATCTTTCTCGATTCGTAAACGGGTTTTTCATAACTCATAGAAATTTAACAATGAAGACACACAAACACACCGATACCCTGTATCTCCGCCACTGGAGCATGTACATTATAGGAAAAGCCCTCTGATTTTGAACAATGTTTACATAAATACATGTGCATATTTTAAATTATTCCACTTATTAGTTTTTAAATTATTTAAAAAAATTAAAAATATTTTTTGAAGTTTAACACCCTGTATCTTTTTAACGAAGCGTCCTAAATAAAAATTTTATAGGAAAGACCACTTAAAATTCACCAAAGAATACGTAGTTTCATTTTTGGTCACCATTTGTGAATCACCCTGTATACCAGATCCGAATTTTGGAGAAAACGTATTAATACCCTTAAAAAACTAATCCTTATTTAAAGTCACACCTATATACAATACGTTCAATTAAATATTAACTGATCACGATAAACAAATGGTTTTTATTCTGTCTCCGAAACTTGTTAAAAATAAATAATCGAGATTTATTACTTTATTTCCGACAAGATGGGTAGACGTCATTCTAAAATTTGATTTTATTATGGATTTTGAAAACTGATGGGTCCTTAATTGTCTCAACCTGTTCCTATATTTATTAGAACTTTTTTTTTCTTATTTAAACGTAGAATATGACGATGAAATTTGTTTAATAAAAAAACATGATTTGTACTTTTACATTTTCATGAGTTCAACTCTTAAGATCAATTTTTATTTGAAAGCAATATATTTTTTTTAGTCCATAAAGAGCTCCTTTCTTTTGTAACAAAAAAACATACTTAACCCTTTTGAGTTTCTTGACAAAACTTGGAAAAAATCAAAGTCAAATTTTTTACCCTCCACCCCATTTTTGGGTCCATTTAAGGTGAATCTCAACTGTGCAAACTGTAGGGAAAATGGTAAAGTTTTTTTTTAATGGAACTCTGTAAATGGATCACGATACTATTTTGTATTATTGTATTTTGTGATAACTTTTTCATAATTCAGACTTTTCTGCTATTAGTCTAGCTTGTATGATGCCCTTTACTCTATTGTAAAGACATTAAACTAATTAAATCAAATTCAAAAGTTTTTCTAAAAAATCTTATATTGCGGGAAACAACTACTAGATTTCTGATAAGTATTCTTTGATTTCATTAGATAAGATTTTTTTAGAAAAGAAATTGAATATGTTTTAATTGACTTAACACCTACAATAGAGTAAAAATATGACAATTAATACTAGAATATACGAGTATGTATTTTTTTCAACAAAATGTGTGGTGGTATTAAACATTTTTATGATCTCTTTCAAAATAAGATCACGTAACTTGTGTTTAAAGAAGCTCATGTGCAGTAAAACAATGGATATTACAATTACATATACAATTTTGTAGAAATCGTACGAGAATAGTTATTCGTTATTTTTCCTCTAAAAAGCAAGTAATCTGGTATAAATTATATATAAAATATTAATACTTTTAAATATTCTAGGGAACCATTAATTTACTATACCATACCTACCCTAATAAAAAAATCTTTTACACTACAAAACACAATTTAGGACACGGTACTGACGTTCGTAAGGTTTTTAGTGAATTTGTTTGCTGTAATTGATTTTTTTATTCAATATTTTTTTAATAAAGGTTTATTATTATGGTACCTAGCAGTAAAGCAACTAGCATTAAATTTGGTGCTGATTTAGTCATAAAATATGACATATTCTTATGAAAATCACCCAATGTTGTCTTTATTTTATTTTTATATAATATTCTTTAGTTTAAGAATTGTACTTTTGAAATTAATTTTTTATAAAATTTGCATGCATTTTAAAATCAAATTTATAAATATGGACGCGCCTAAGAAAAAATGCCACAAATAGTGTCAATAAATAAGGATTAAATAAAATATTTTAGTAAAAACTGTTAAGAACTAATTATTATTTTCTACTGGCATAATTTAAATTATTTTCGAATGCAATTTCTAGCCTCTGGCGCAATTCTAGGGAAGACAAAAAGCGGCTGAGATAATTAATCAATCATAAACCAAATTAAGCTGGATTTATTGCTTTCATAATAATTGAACTATGCATAGAATCATCAAAAAATGTACCTATTAGAAGCAATCTAAATTTGATATTTAAAATTTAATTTATATGTATTTTAAAATATGTATTAATTTGTGGAGGAATTTACAAAACCGTAACATTGTTTATTTTAATTACATTCTATCCATTAATAAATTCAGAGAATCAACCAAGGCAATGATAAAGTGAAAACTGAAAAAAACATTTAAGTTTATTTTGGAGGAATCTTTCAAGGCCTCCTACTAAAATTTGCATACTCGTTTTGTAAAAGTTCATGTAAACATGTAAGTAAAAACCGCAATTTATTGATACGTTCATATCGCGTTATTTTCCCTTTCATATTTAGTCAGTGGTTTCGTAAAAAATTACAAGGAATTTTCGTACTTTGTCATTTGTCAACAACAGCATCTCAGATAATTTATCAATTCTAAGTCAGTATATAATATAAAACGGGTCTTTATTATTAAAAATAATATTCTAAAATATAGTAACGCAGTAATAGGAACAGTAGTCGAGGTGTCAAAGACGCAACTCAAGAATTAAATTATCATATAGATTCCAGAATGATGGGTAAATTTGATTCAATGAAATGTTTTCAGGGGTGAACCTATATTTATAATTATGTTCAAAGGATACTAAATAAAGTGTAGCATTGACTTCTTAAAAGTTAAATCCTCAAAGTTTCTTTCATTAAACTTGTCTTTCTGTAAATAAAATTCGTTTGTTCATTTCCCACCTTTCAATGGTACTTATTCTGTGGACAGGTATTCGTTCATAAATAAATTAAAATATTTTAGAACTGTACTCAATATTGATGCCACTAGTTTATTGAACGATTACAGGCATGTCATTCCTAACAAAAAATCTATTAACACTTACATTATACACCTCTATTCATCGATCTTTCCACACCTACATTATTTAATTTAATACCACTTGGACCATAAAAGATTACAGGGAATACAATGTGCCTAATTACGTAACATGTGGTTACCGGGAGATTGTATATTTTCGAGCCGTAAACTTTTTCTAAGCATCGCTTCTCGCTTCGGATCATAGGAATTTCATCAAAAGCAAATTAGTGGGTGTAAATCATAACTTAAGTGCCAGTTGATATTTCAGCGTGAAGTGCTAAGCTGTCTCCTTTTTTATGGCGTCGAGCTTGTTTGATAATTATTTTATTGAATCTAACTGGAAAAGTTGTAGAGTTAGCGTAATTAATTCGTATGCAAATCGAACAAGATATTAAGTTAAACGTACAACATAACTTTATTTTATTAACTAGTCGATAAAAAAATTATACATAGAAGAGAAGCAATTTAATTTTGAAAAAGGATCTAAATTTATACAATTTCGTTATTGATTTTGTTATGTCTAGTTTTTTAATTTTTGCTATAAACGAGTTCGCTTTCATTTACTTTATCAGATACGTTGATTGTTTTTTTAGTGTTGAAATGGCAAGTTAGCCATGCTAAGATAGTCCAAAAGTAGCACTAGCTGTCAATAACAATTATGCATTTTTAAATGTAGTAAATAATTGTGCGTGCATTTTTTTCAAAATAATTTTACTACAAGGGAGTAGGTAACATCGCTTACATGTATAGCTTTTATCAAGGAAATGTCGTAAGAAAATATCATCGCAGATTCCCTAATAGCAGAAATCATCAGGAATTTGTTTCAACCTTTCGAAAAACGTTGCAGATCATGAAGAAGCTGTAATTGATGTAGATAATTCTACTACAAGTACGAGTCGAATGTCTATGCAGTTAGAATTTCCATAAAGTTTTGTTTCTCGAACTTTACACAGGGAATTATTACACTCTTACCACTATACAAGCATTCTAGCTTTTCGTCCTGGGGATGCCGAGCAACGTATACGTTTTTGTCAGTGATTTATTAGAAGCATCGTTTTATAGACCGATCATTTTTTCAAATTTTCGATACTTGCGACATTATTCATCAGACAAACCTCATGTTAAAAGAAGAAGACGATTCCAGCAACGATTTTCTATAAACATATGGGAAAGAATCTGCAATGGTACTTTACTGTAATTACAAGAACATAATAATCACTTGAACGTAAATAGTAGAGGGACTTTCTCGAACACCATCTTCTGCGTAACGTAATAATATATCCCGTTAAATATTAGACATCGTATGTTCTTCCAACACGATGGTGCACCTCCTCAGAATGACAGATTCGTTATAGAGAGGTTAAATAATCATTTTCGTGGTAGATGGATTGGTCGATTTAGTCCTGTGGTATAGCCTCCAAGAAGTCCCGACTTAAATCCACTATATTTCTTTTTATGGGGATTTTTAAGCAATCGGGAAGTAATTAACAGTAGAAGAATTAACAAGAACGAATTATGTTGATTGCAAATGAAATTCGTGGAAACTTTAATATTCGTCCATACGACGCTGTCATGAATTACTGCTGAATGTAGGCACTTCGAAGTTCCTTACTTCCAAAATTGTTTATTTTTTGTATTTTTTTTTAATTTTGATGTATTGTATTTTCCAATAATTTAATATAAACGATTTTATCGGCCTATACAGGGTGTCCGGTAAGTACCTCCTAACCTCTCGGGAGTGAATAGGGGAGGTCAAAATAAAACTAGTCCTTCCTATATTTTTTTTTCCTAATGTGCCCCCTAACGGAGTTATGGGGGATCAAAGGGGTACCTAGAAATTAACGTTTAGGGTTATAACTTTGAAACCACCCTGTATATTTTAATAAAATTTTCGTACGTTGTATTACACGTGGAGCTCTACGATTTGATGCTAAAATCAACTTTTTGCTATTATCAGGTGTCCAGAAACGGACTGGCCCTATCACAATTTTTCTGAAAATTTTGACAGAAGTAATTTTATCAAACTGAAAATATTATTATTAGATACTCTGAAGGTTTTTCTTTAAAAATGGTACTCTTTATTTATTTCGAAAAAATGAACGGTTTGCGAGATAAATCGGTTTTGAAAAAAATTGGTAACAAATACAACAA